>NC_133324.1:60433153-60593624 GCF_042186555.1 Aquarana catesbeiana | reverse complement strand
ACCAATGGTTGCACTCTAAAAAAAAAAAACAGCATGTGAGACATGGCAGAGACATTAAAGCGTTAGTAAACTTTATTTAAAAAAAAAAAAATTTCTCCCTGCAAGGTAAAGGCATAATGTGCTAGTATGCATCGCACACTAGTACGTTATAAAAGACTTACCTTGAAACAAAGCCCTCTAGCGGCGCGCTGTCACCTTCCAGGCACAGGAATGCATACGCCGATGACGTCACGGCTGCCAACCAAGTGAATATCTCCTAAAGGGTGCACGTTTAGGAGATATTCATTTAAAGTGGTTCTAAAGGATCACAGTTTTTTTTACCTTCATGCATTATGCATGAAGGTAAAAAACCTTCTGTGTGCTGCAGCCCCCCCCCCCCCCCAATACTCACCTGAGTCCCATTGCAATACAGGGATGTGCATGCGTCTCGGCTCTCCAGGGACTCTCTCTCCTCATTGGCTGAGACAGCATTGGCTTCCGCTGCTGTCAATCACAGCCAGTGAGAAGAGAGTGGGTGTGGGGCTAAGCCACGGCTCAGTGTCTGAATGGACACGCACAGCAGCAGCAGTTCAGGAGCGAGTTTGTTCGGGTGCCCCCACAGCAAGCTGTTTGCTATGGAGGAACTAGGCAGGAGGGTGGAGCCAGGAGCGCTGGCAGGGGACCCGAGAAGAGGAGGATCAGGGCTGCTCTGTGCAAAACCACAGGTAAGTATAACATGTTTGTTATTTAAAAAAAAAAAAGAAAAACGTGACTTTAATATCACTTTAACCTATAGGTAAGCTTTATTATAAGCGTACCTGTAGGTAAAAAATGAATTTGTGAATTTACTACCACTTTAAGAAAAGATGACCTTTCATCTCATGTCTCAAGCTAACGAGTCAGACACAACATAAATAAGGAGGCACTACCTGCACAGAGTTTGCATGTTCTCTCTGTGCCTGTGTGGGTTTTCTCCAGATACTCTGGTTTCCTCCCACACTCCAAAAACATGCTAGTAGGTTAACTGGCTCCTGTCTAAATTGGCCCTAGTATATATCTGTATGAATGTGATTTGGGACCTTAGATTGTAAGTACCTTGGGAAGGGAATTGATGTGAACATACAATGTATATACAGTATCTCACAAAAATGAGTACACCCCTCACATTTTTGCAAATATTTTATTATATCTTTTCATGTGACAACACTGAAGAAATGTCACATTGCTACAATGTAAAGTAGTGAGTGTACAGCTTGTATAACAGTGTAAATTTACTGTCCCCTAAAAATAACTCAACACACAGCCATTAATGTCTAATCCACTTGCAACAAAAGGCCAGTACACCCCTAAAAGAAAATGTCCAAATTGGGCCCAATTAGCCATATTCCCTCCCCGATGTCATGTGACTTGTTAGTGTTACAAGGTCTCAGGTGTGAATGGGGAACAGGTGTGTTAAATTTGGTGCTATCGCTCTCACTCTCTCATACTGGTCACTGGAAGTTCAACATGGCACCCCATGGCAAAGAACTCTCTAAGGATCTGAAAAAAATAATTTACATACTCTACATAAAGATGGCCTAGGCTATAAGAAGATCGCCAAGATCCTGAAACTGAGCTGCAGCACGGTGGCCAAGGCCATACAGTGGTTTAACAGGACAGGTTCCACTCAGAACAGGCCTCTCCGTGGTCAAAGAAGTTGAGTGCACGTGTTCAGCTTCATATCCAGAGGTTGACTTTGGGAAATAGACGTATGAGTGCTGCCAGCACTGCTACAGAGGTTGAAGGGGTGGGGGGTCAGCCTATCAGAGCTCAGACCATACGCCACACACTGCATCAAATTGGTCTGCATGGCTGTCATCACAGAAGAAAGCCTCTTCCAAAGATGATGCACAAGAAAGCCAGGAAACAGTTTGCTGAAGACAAGCAGACTAAGGATATGGATTACTGGAACCATGTCCTGTGGTCTGATGAGACCAAGATAAACTTATTTGGTTCAGATGGTGTCAAGCGTGTGTGGCGGCAACCAGGTGAGGAGTACAAAGACAAGTGGGTCTTGCCTACAGTCAAGCATGGTGGTGGGAGTGTCATGGTCTGGGGCTGCATGAGTGCTACGAGGAATGGGGATCTACAGTTCAATGAGGGAACCACGAATGGCAACATGTACTCCGACGTGCTGAAGCAGAGCACGATCCCCTCCCTTTGGAGACTGGGCTGCAGGGCAGTATTCCAACACGATAACGACCTCAAACACACCTGCAAGACAACCTCTGCCTTGCTAAAGAAGCTGAGGGTAAAGGTGATGGACTGGCCAAGCATGTCTCCAGACCTAAACCCTATTGAGCATCTGTGGGGCATCCTCAAATGGAAGGTGGAGGAGCGCAAGGTTTCCAACATCCACCAGCTCTGTGATGTCCTCATGGAGGAGTGGAAGAGGACTCCAGTGGCAACCTGTGAAGCTCTGGTGAACTCCATGCCCAAGAGGGTTAAGCCAGTGCTGGAAAATAATGGTGGCCACATAAAACATTGACACTTTGGGCCCAATTTGGACAATTTCACTTAGGGGTGCACTACTTTTGTTGCCAGCAGTTTAGACATTAATGGCTGTGTGTTGAGTTATTTTGAGGGGACAGCAAATTTACACTGATATACAAGCTGTACACTCACTACTTTACATTGTAGCATAGTGTCATTTCTTAAGTGTTGTCACATGAAAAGATATAATAAAATATTTACAAAAATGTGAGAGGTGTAAGCACTTTTGTGAGATACCGTATAGGAAAAGCACTAAAATTGTTGGTGCTATAGAAGTATCTATAATAAAAAAATAAAAAGTATACCGTATATAGAATACTGCCTAATGCCCAGCAGTAAATGGTTCTCATTAAATAGCATAGCGAAAGCCATTTAAAGGAACCTTTGAAAACTCCTTGTCATGCAGCATTCCAAGACTGACAGCTAAAACGCCACTTCCACTAGCTACATTATCATAATATACGTACAGCCGGGCTGTAACTATATAGGAAAGAATGTGCCAAATTTATAACATGTTTGTATCTTCCAAGGCTGCCTTGCGCTCTCTTGCAGATACAAAATGAATCCTTTTTCCGTTGTGTAAATGCCATCCTTTACAGCTGCGTTTCAGCAGCATTTAAGCAGCTTCCAACAGACGCAGTCATAAATAAAAATTAAAAAAAAAAAAAAAAAAAAGACCAATTTCCAGAGCTTAGTAAAATGACGCTGTTTGATGTTTTAAACTGTGAGGCGGATGACCTTAAACAGAGTGATGGAAACCTAGGTTCCCATGTGCCAAGATCCAGCGGCTCACGTGGTCCCATCTCAGTGGGCGCTCAGTTCCCAGGAAAGGAAAACTTCTGCTGTGCCAGTTGAAACATTGAAAAAAAAAAAAATAAGGCGTTTGGAAAATTCCCCTTTTCAACACTGGATTTTGTTGGTAAACCAATTAGTGCTAGCAAAGGAACAGCTGTTCCAGGAAAAGTGACAATTGTCTGTAGAAGCAGTTCAGCGGTTGGCTTTGTTCCGCATCCTGAAAAGCGAACAGGGATGCCCTGGTGGCGCCACTGGCATCACCGCGAAGCTGCGTGAATTACCGAACCGGTGCGCTATGTGGCTGTGGAGTCATGCAATGAGTCCTTATGATAAATGGAAGAAATTAAAATAATGACTGCTTTTACGTATGCCTGGCCTCCACCACCTCCTAGAGATTTATGACTGATAACCGGAGGGGACTTAAAAACTGATACAGACTAAAGAAAGTTTGACTTAAGCATGGCAAATGCATTTTTGGCCTTTCTTAAACTTTGCCCCCTGGTGATGGACGTCAGCCAAAAAAAAAAATTTAGGAAATATTGACATTGCATTATCTATGTGCATTTTTGTCAGTGCCTCACCACATCTTGGTTTTAATAATTCAAAAGTTTAACCGCTAAGCCACCGCCCACCGTCATATGACGGCTGGACGAGGCTTCTATTGTTCTGGGAGGACGTCATATGACGTCCTCGCCTTCCGAGCCACTAGGGGGCGCGCGCGCGCCGCCGGCGGCGCGCGCGCGTGCCCGCTGCGTCGCTCGGGACCCGGTGCGCGTGCCCGGCGGCCGCGATGTCCGCCGGGCACCCGCGATTGCCGGGTAACAGAGCAGGAGCGTGGATCTGTGCATGTAAACACAGATCCACGTCCTGTCAGAGAGGAGAGGTGACTGATGGCGTGTCCCTTGTACATAGGGACAGCGATCGGTCACCTCCCCCAGTCAGTCCCCTCCCCCCACAGTTAGAATCACCTCCTTAGGTCACACATTAACCCCTCGAGCGCCCCCTAGTGTTAACCCCTTCCCTGCCAGTCACATTTACACAGTAATCAATGCAATTTTATAGCATTGATCGCTGTATAAATGTGAATGGTCCCAAAAATGTGTCAAAAGTGTCCGATATGTCCGCCGCAATATCGCAGTCACAATAAAAATTGCAGATCGCCGCCATTACTATTAAAAAATAAATAAATAATAAAAATGCTATAAATCTATCCCCTATTTTGTAGACGCTATAACTTTTGCGCAAACCAATCAATATACGCTTAGCGCAATTTTTTTTTACCAAAAATATGTAGAAGAATACGTATCGGCCTAAACTGAGGAAAAAATTTGTTAAAAAAAAAAAAAAAATTGGATATTTATTATAGCAAAAAGTAAAAAATATTGTGTTTTTTCAAAATTGTCCCTCTTCTTTTGTTTATAGCGCAATAAATAAAAACCGCAGAGGTGATCAAATACCACCAAAAGAAAGCTCTATTTGTGGGGAAAATATGATAAAAATTTCATTAGGGTACAGTGTAACATGACCGCGCAATTGTCATTCAAAGTGCGACAGCGCTGAAAACTGAAAAATGGCTTGGGCAGGAAGGGGGTGAAAGTGCCCTGTATTGAGGTGGTTAAACAGGAAGGTCACCACCACTTGGTGGGTTCTAGTGGAGGTCCGACTGGAACTCTGTGGGCACCTTTAACAGCAAACATGGGTGAAAAAGAATCTTTGCCAAAGGTACATCAGCTAATTTTAAAAAAAGGAACTGGGTTTTTACCTTCTGCCCTTGGTAAAAGAGTCCTTTGCTGGTGCCTTCGCATATAATTTGTATCGCTCTTTAGCTTGTCTCTGGCGGGAGTCTACCATTTTGGGTATAATCAAAGGGGTGAACAGCGCTGATCAGCAGACATAAATAGGACCCTCAGAGGCAATGTTTTTTTTTTAACTTTTTTTTTTTAACAAAGTTTTTAACTTTGCCTCTGAGGGTCCTATTTATGTCTGCTGATCAGCGCTATTCACCCCTTTGATTATATCTTCTGTCCTCATTTGTCTATGAGTTTTGGACAGCAGCTGGCCCCAGCTACATTTAATTTTTCTTTTTGACTTTTCACTTGACCTCTAGTCAATGCGCCTGGATTTTTGTTTTTAGTGTACCATTTTGGGCCATGGGGTCTAGCGTATTGTGGGCTTCCTTGCCATTTTTAGGCATCACGGTAAGGTCAATAAGGTGGACCAGGGGCTAGCTGTGTGTTGGAGCTCGTAGGTGAGACAGGTCAGGTACGAACACCCAGTCCGGATAGCTGCCGACAGAATGATTTTCTTGGATCAATGGCAGAGAAGGCAGACTGTAAGTCTGGGCTACATGTACTGCCCAGCCATCTTTTCCCTTTCTAAATCTACCCATTGAAACAAGACCCAGAAGTTTTAACCAGAATTGGACAACAATCTCATGTCTATGGGTCCTGCACATGTCTACCAGCCAACTCTGGCTAGAGGCAACAATCTTCTAGATAGGCAAGAAAACCATCCTAATTTCTATGGCTGCCTCCACGACCAGCAGACACTTCTCCGGCATTCCCATCTCTTTGTGTTAATGAACGCTTCACCAAATGTGCCCGTCCAAACTGCTCTCATAGATTTAAAACCACTAATGGAAAAAGGGTCCTTTCAATCACGATTATCATAATTTACATGTTTTGTAAATTACTACAGTCTAGCAGCTAAAATGACACATATATATATATATATATATATATATATATACACACACATACAAACACACATATGTATGAATGTAATATATATATATATATATATATATATATATATCTCATACAGAAATTAAACTTACAATTAAACTACAATATACTATTGACTTATCTTATTCATACATGATAAGTATACATTGTTATTGCATATACTGTACATTAATTTGTACTGTTTTTGTTTCAATAAAATGTTTGTGAAAAAAAAGGGTCCATATATTCTGGTTCAAAGACAGGAAAGAGCGACGTATTTTTGTGGAATAATTTGCACCACCCTTGCTCAAAATACCAAAGAGGCGTAATAAATACAAAACTGAACATGCATAGTCTTCTGTAGGTTCACAGACAATCTCCTTAAAGTTCAAAAACATACTCATAGGTTCATCAACTTTTTAATAAGTTTTAATAATAATTTTTATTAAAGGATGAGAGTTCCACAACAGTTTTAAATGAGTCCTGTAACATTTTATTTTACATGTCAAAAAACCCTAAAATCAACACGTACAGGGGCTTAAAAACAGGACAGCAAAAGAATGAACTTAGGATCTAGAATTAGAAACACACAAACTATTGTAAAAAATAACTTGATATAAAAATAGAATCTGTAATATAAAAAACTATTTTACAAATCATCTGATATACTATATAAAAAAAAAAAAATGACCCACAGATAAACAATTTATACCAAACTGAAAAAACAAATGATAAATTGTTTGGGTATATCTCAGTTGATTATATACAGATAGCCACGGGTAAAATAAATAAATAAATAAATATATATATATATATATATATATATATATATATATATATATATATATATATATATATACACATACACACATATACATACACACATATACATACACACATATAGTAGGTTTACTATACAGCTATATATATAGTATGTATTGTATCAGTATATTAATAAAAGGTATTTTTATCATGTTTAATTTACCAGATGAGACATCTTCTTAAGTTGATATTGTGCTCTTATTACTTTGCTGAATGTGCATGTTCGAACCATTCTTATAGTATAACACACATTGGGGGGTTATTTACTAAAGGCAAATCCACTTTGAACTACAAGTGCAAACTACAAGTGCAAAGTGCACTTGAAATTGCACTTGGAAGTGCAGTCGCTGTAGATCTGAGGGGGACATGCAAGGAAAATAAAAAAACAGCATTTTAGCTTGCACATGATTGGATGATAAAATCAGCAGAGCTTCCCCTCATTTCAGATCTACCCCTCAGATTTACAGCGACTGCACTTCCAAGTGCACTTTCAGTGCAATTTCAAGTGCACTTTGCACTTGTAGTGCAAAGTGGATTAGCCTTTCGTAAATAACCCCCATAGTCTTTCATTACAGATTTTAATTTAATTTTAATATTGTTTTGACATTAATGTATGTGTTTCTAATTTTAGATCATAAGGGCATATTATTTAAAGTGGTATTAAACAAAAAATGTAATAGATTACGGCTTAACCATTATTAGATGTGGTGGCTGTCTTAGTTTTCCTTTTTTCCCTGTTTTCACCTGGTGATCTGGCTAGTAATCCACTACCTTCATTACAGTGCTTCCTCTCTGCATGAAGGAGCAAGAGACATCCATTGACAGCAGCATTGTCAGTCTGGGGGAAGGGGTATAGATGTACTAGCAAATTTAAATACACTAACAAGATGAAGCTGAATGCCAGATACTTCAGCATTTACAGCAACATTTAAAAAAAAAAAAAAAAAAGGCATTTCATATATGAATAAAATCTGATCATTGTAAGTACCCGTCAGTGTTGAAAGGTTTGTCACAACCCTTTAACTCTGTGGTCTCCAAACTGCAGCCCTTTGCTTGCCTTTATCTGGCGTTTGAGAAACTATTTCTTGCAATGATATGAGGCACTATCCCCCCCTCCACTGACACCAATGACAAGGAACTATTACTCCATTGACACCAATAATGAAGCATTACTTCCGGGACACTATTCTTCTCACTGACACCAAAGATGGGACACTATTCTTCTCACTGACACCAAAGATGTGACACTATTCGCTTCATTGGTGCTATTTTTTTTAATCCCAGGGGCCACAGTCCAGCCCCTAAGTTCTAAAGAGCAGTAAACTGGCCCTTTGTTTAGACACTTTAGAGACCCCTGCTCTAACGGTTACATCTGCAGGACAGCTTGTTTACAGATTTACTCACTGTAGCACTAGATGGAAATAAAGGAAAGACAGTCTTAAAAAGAAAACGAATGCAGCTATCACATATAAGAATTGGTAAGCTGCAATATAACAAAATGTTAGTTTTAGGTTTGATATCACTTTAAAGCAGAGCTCGACCCCAATACTGTAGCTGCTGATGTTAATATTAGGACACTTACCTGTCCAGGGGTCCCATAATGCTGGCACCCCAGACGATTTTTTAGTCGGCTCTCGAGCGCTGCTGCCGCCATTCATTTTAACGGAAACCTTGCGGCGCCACTGCCGGTTCCCCTCTGCGCATGCGACAAGCGCGCTGCGCTTTTTGAATGGCCCGGCTGTGGGAGAAGAAGGAAGAGGGCCGAACTTAATGCAGTGAAGTCCGTGGCAAGGTCACCCGGAAGTGGGGACAGGTACCCACTCCCCACCTGTAAGGTGCAAACAAGCAGAGCTTCTCCTTTTGGGTGGAGCTCAGCTTTAAGTTGTCCTTAGTCCTGATGAAGGGGGTATTTTGTTGGCCCCTGTTTTGTTGTTTGGCTTCTCAGTAAAAATACAATTTTACTGGACTCTTACGTTATTGTTGGGCTCTCATCCTTGTAATGAGACGACTATTCCAGATCCAAACGCAACATTCCTTATGCACAGGTTCAAGAAAATGGCTGTTCGGTAAAGCTGGGTGCTGTAATGACCATAGGCTGGAAACTGTGGAAGATCAAAGTGAAGAAATGTCATCAGCACAGCAAGGGTTCCTAGAAAGGGTCCAAAGCTTCTATTTTCGTGGTCATATGATAAACATATGGCAATGTTTCAGAGCCACGCAGGGCCCCTTCGCCAAGCTTGCCTGATGAAGGGGCCTGCGTGGCTCTGAAACTTTGCCGTATGTTTATCATATGACCACAAAAATAGAAGCTTTGGACCCTTTCGAGGAGTCCTTGGTGTGCTGATGACACTTCTTCACTTAGACTACTCCAGAGACCCTCTGGGACTTCCCTGTTGACAGAATCCTTATGAGACTCACCTGCCGTGGGGTCCAGCACACCTCCAACAAAAATCTTGGCAAAATAAGAGGAATTCATACACTGATTACTATTTTTTACATGTATGAACTGTGTACACTTACCATAATACAACGCCAGATTGGATTTGGGACCTAAAACTGTCGAATCCATAAGCAGCTCTTCCACATATAAAAAGATGGCCCAGCTCTTCCCTGCCTACATTTCCCACAACTAATCAGAAAAAAAAAAAAAAAAAAAACAGTCCCTGCAAATCATCTAATAGAGCATAAAATTCTGTATTTTCCTACACAAACACACATCCCAGCTCCTTTAAACACTATAAATCCCATTGAACTCCACTCTCCTATTATATCCTCTCTAAAGAGAGTCACTGGAAGTTCAAGTAAACACTGTAAAAGCAAACCTTAAAGATTTAAAGTGTTTTCTAGCCTGAGGAATGTGGTGGGGTGTGAGAGTACCAACAAGGCATGCACAGGAGGCAGCCATATTGTGAGGCCTAGAATAAAAAAGAAAAAAAAAAAAAAACACAAATCTGGTAGTATTAACATGGTTGCCGAAGTGTAAAGTGACACTAAACAAAGTCCTTATTCTTCAAAAATCCTTATTCTACCAAAGCTCTCCTTTTCCTCCTCACTTTCCTTTGTTTGGAAGGAGCGGTATATGTTAGTTGTGGTCATGTACACTGCTCTGGGCACACTGTCGCCACTTTTGTTACAGCGCTGTTTTTACTTTGGATTTTCATGTGAGTGCATATCCTTTCACTTTTAAATAAAATTCTTGTATTCGGATTTACACTATGTGGCCCTTCCTTTCTTTTTTCCACAATAACATCATCATCTAATCCATGGAATGCTGTCTTGAGGGATCCATCCACGGAATACCCCATTCCTCCTAGGACCCACGGGATCATCTACACCCTTGGGACTCCCCACACCTCCCAGGACCCGAGTGCCACTTGGAGGAATCCAGCCATCCGTGAGATCACAGACACCTACAGCCACTTACCACCCAAGCCTTATCTGACCCAATTCGGCGTATGCCCTTTCGGGTCCACTTCATCTGGTAAGCCTTTCCTTCTCTCGGTGGTAGTGAGCTTTTTTTGCATTGGAATTATCTGTCTGCAATATATCTACACAAGGACTAACGACTGTTATCTTTTTGTTATAATATCCATACCAGGACTACCTACTTTTGTATAGTTTCTTACATAGGTGATTTCCTTCACCACATACCTACTAATCTATCGTCATTTATGACATTGTTTAGCGCTACACTTTTTTGTTGACTTTAAGGGGAACCCCGCGCCAAAATTAAAAAAAAAAACGGCGTGGGGTCCCCCCAAGAATCCATACCAGACCCTTATCCGAGCACGCAACCTGGCAGGCCGCAGTTAAAGAGGGGGGGGGGGACGAGAGAGCGCCCCCCCCCCCTCCTGAACCGTACCAGGCCACATGCCCTCAACATTGGGAGGGTGCTTTGGGGTAGCCCCCCAAAACACCTTGTCCCCATGTTGATGAGGACAAGGGCCTCATCCCCACAACCCTGGCCGGTGGTTGTGGGGGTCTGCCGGCGGGGGGCTTATCGGAATCTGGAAGCCCCCTTTAACAAGGGGACCCCCAGATCCCGGCCCTCCCCCCTGTGTGAAATGGTAAGGGACCATTTCACTAAAAAACTGTCAAAAATGTTAAAAATTACAAGAGACAGTTTTTGACAATTCCTTTATTTAAATGCTTCTTCTTTCTTCTATCTTCCTTCGGTTTCTTCCTCCATCTTCTTCTTCTGGTTCTTCTGACACCACAGGGAAGTCCCGTCAAGTCACCGTGCGTCAGGGGGGGGGTCACCGGGTGGCCCCGCCCTCCGTTATTTAAAAACCGTCAGAAGAGGAGAAGCGTCACACAGCGGGAGCCTCCCTCCATGCCATCATGGATGCGGAGCGGCCCGAAAAGAAGATGACGAGAAGAAGATGAAGAGGAGAGCGGGAGCCTCCCTCCATGCCATCATGGATGCGGAGCAGCCCAAGGAGAAGAAGGGAAGAAGACACCGACGCCGCGGAGGAAGATGCTGGACGAGAACACCGGAGGAAGAACCAGAAGAAGAAGAAGAAGATGAAGGAAGATAGAAGAAAAAAGCATTTAAATAAAGGAATTGTCAAACTGTCTCTTGTCATTTTTAACATTTTTGACAGTTTTTTAGTGAAATGGTAGGGGTACTTCACACAGGGGGGAGGGCCGGGATCTGGGGGCCCCTTTGTTAAAGGGGGCTTCCAGATTCCGATAAGCCCCCCGCCCGCAGACCCCCACAACCACCGGCCAGGGTTGTGGAGATGAGGCCCTTGTCCTCATCAACATGGGGTCAAGGTGTTTTGGGGGGCTACCCCAAAGCACCCTCCCAATGTTGAGGGCATGTGGCCTGGTACGGTTCGGAGGGGGGGGGTTGCTCTCTCGTCCCCCCCTCTTTTCCTGCGGCCTACCAAGTTGCGTGCTCGGATAAGGGTCTGATATGGATTTTTAGAGGGACTCCACGCTCTTTTTTTTTTAAATTTTGACGCGGGGTTCCTCTTAATATCCACACCAGACCTGAAGGCCAGGTATGGAATTTAGGGGGACCCCCCACGTCATTTTTTAAAAAAATTTTGGCCGGGGTTCCCCCTAATATCCATACCAGACCTGAAGGGCCTGGTATGGAATTTAGGGGGACCCCCACGTCATTTTTGGTTCGGGGTTCCCCTGTGGGGAGTTCCCATGCCGTTTTTATCAATGAACTTCTAGGTGTATTGTTGGACCGGCAATGCATTAATAGCCGCGAGTAGTTTTAAATGACTTTTTTTCCTTTGAAATGTCATTTTGCTGTCAGACTGTTCTAAACATGGGAAACATGCGCCCCTTTACAGGCATACTATAGACACCCCCCAGGTACGAAATTTAAAGGGATATTACACTTTTATTGTTTCACTTGAAGCAAAAAAAAAACAGCCATTTTTAAAACTTTTTTTTGCATTGATCCATGTCCCCTGGGGCAGGACCCGGGTCCCCAAACACTTTTTATGACAATAACTTGCATATAAGCCTTTAAAATTAGCACTTTTGATTATTCATGTTCGTGTCCCATAGACTAACGGTGTTCGAACTAATGTTTTGCCTGTTCGCATGTTCTGGTGCGAACCGAACAGGGGGGTGTTCGGCTCATCCCTACTAGGCATACACATTACATTAATAATGGAAATTGTGCAAATCAACTATTTGTGAAATACCAATAAAGCGTCATGAATAATAACAGGAAAAAAAACATAAAAGAGTCCATAAGTGTCTTAAAATAATCATTAAAGCAGTCTTTATCCCCCCCATTCTACGAATAGCACTTTTATTTGTGTGGGGGGGAGGGGGGTGCGGGTACCTGCTCCCACTGTCACTTGGATAGCCTAGGCCAGTGATGGTGAAACTTGGCTCCCCAGATGTTTTGGAACTACATTTCCTATAATGCTCAACTACACTGCAGAGTTCATGAGCATCATGGGAAATGTAGTTCCAAAACATCTGGGGTGCCAAGGTTCACCATCACTGACCTAGGCAATCTGACCAGAAGTTCTTCAAACCCCCACTCCCACCCCCACCGGATCTTGTGGGACAAGTCACAGGTCCAAGGAGATTGCAGGACCAGTCGCAATGCGCAGCCTGACTCGCACAAGGGCACCCGGCTAGGAATTTGCAACCTGTCACAGTCGGGTGCCCAAAGTTGAAATGCAGGTGGCGGGGAGAGAAGCCCATGAAAGGGGGCGGCTCGGGTGATCACATCATTGGATCTTCGGACAGGTGAGTGTGTTTTTTTTTTTTAAGTCAGCAGCTACAGTTTTTGTAGCTGCTGGCTTTTGATAAACCAAAAACGACTGGTGCTCCGCTTTACTATGTGTGCTTGAGATTCCTATTTGACGTGCTCCAAACACTTCATGCAGAAAAGGGCTGTATCAAACAGTGCTCTTCGGTGTCTATGCCACGATCGCCTCCCAGGCTATAACTCACCAGATCCTTAAACCCAGGTTTTAAGTGAGCCTAAAAGGGCTTTAGTAGATTTCCATATCAGGATAGCGGTATGACCAGCTCCCTTACAATCCCCTTCTCTGCTTTTCCAGCTCAGGAACGAAAAGCCAAACACAACACAAAGGTTGGACTTGATGGACTTGTGTCTTTTTTCAACCTCACCTACTATGTAACTATGCAAGATCATGCAACCCCATTTATTTCATTAAAACTCCAACAAAAGGCAAAAAAAGGTTCATCTCACATGTATCGGTGCACAAGCCGGCACCCAGCAGACTCAAACCTGGATTGAATTTTAGAAAAACTGACACAAAGCCATTATAGGTTCAATTTAACCTCAAACCCGGCAACTAAATATAACCTGTATCCTCCGACTAAACTTTGAATATCTCCCTAAACCTCAAATTCAGCTATACCTGCAACGCACATGCCGTCACAATGAAACATTTTATCATTGTGCCTGTAGTGCTTACAGCAGTGCTACAGTACCAAACAACATCTACGCTATAAAATATACTAAGGGCACAAATTTGGAGGCTG
Organism: Aquarana catesbeiana; assembly: GCF_042186555.1. Classification (NCBI taxonomy): domain Eukaryota; kingdom Metazoa; phylum Chordata; class Amphibia; order Anura; family Ranidae; genus Aquarana; species Aquarana catesbeiana. The sequence goes on along the minus strand of NC_133324.1, from coordinate 60,579,780 downwards.
TCGGATATATGGCAAAGAGATACCTGTACCAAATGCAACTGAGCATACCGTGTGGTCATTCATCAAGAGCAGGGGTCTCCAAACTATGGCTTGCTTGCTACAAGAGATTCTATCTAGTGGTGTATCTTCATTATAGGCTCACTGTGCTCTCACAAAGGTCTCGCGTCAGGTCAGCAGAGGTTCCCGTCTACCCCCTTTAGCTTCCCAATTCTCCAGCACAGATTCCCCCTGCTGTGCCGTCATCACCACCATCATCATTGGTTGCTAGGAGTGTGATGGGGACTCTGATGTAAGGGGGGATTCTACAGAGGCCCTAATATAAGGGGGAACCTGATGGGGCCATAATGTATGGGGGGGGGGGGTCCTGATGGGGCCATAATGTAAGGGGGGGGGGTCCTGATGGGGCCATAATGTAAGGGGGGGGGGTCCTGATGGGGCCATAATGTAAGGGGGGGGTCCTGATGAGGCCATAATGTAAGGGGGGGGGGTCCTGATGGGGCCATAATGTAAGGGGGGGGGGTCCTGATGGGGCCATAATGTAAGGGGGGGCGGTCCTGATGGGGCCATAATGTAAGGGGGGGCCTGATGGGGCCATAATGTAAGGGGGGTCCTGATGGGGCCATAATGTAAGGGGGGTCCTGATGGGGCCATAATGTAAGGGGGGTCCTGATGGGGCCATAATGTAAGGGGGGTCCTGATGGGGCCATAATGTAAGGGGGGTCCTGATGGGGCCATAATGTAAGGGGGGGTCCTGATGGGGCCACAATCTAAGGGGGGATTCTGATGGGGCCATAATCTAAGGGGGGATTCTGATGGGGCCATAATCTAAGGGGGGATTCTGATGGGGACATAATCTAAGGGGGGATTCTGATGGGGCCATAATCTAAGGGGGGATTCTGATGGTGCCATAATCTAAGGGGGGATTCTGATGGGGCCATAATCTAAGGGGGGATTCTGATGGGGCCATAATCTAAGGGGGGATTCTGATGGGGCCATAATCTAAGGGGGGATTCTGATGGGGCCATAATCTAAGGGGGGATTCTGATGAGGCCATAATCTAAGGGGGGATTCTGATGGGGCCACAATGTAAGTGGGAATTATGATGGGGCCACAATGTAAGTGGGAATTATGATGGGGCCACAATTTAAGTGGGGATTCTAATGGGGCCACAATGTAAGTGGGGATTCTAATGGGGCCACAATGTAAGTGGGGATTCTAATGGGGCCACAATGTAAGTGGGGATTCTAATGGGGCCACAATGTAAGGGTTTTTTACAAAAAAATATAACTATCAAAAACTGAAAAGAGTGAAGACAATAAAGTCCTGATAAAGTAAAAATGTCCTTAAACGTATGTGTTCATTGAACACGTACGCTTATGGACATTTTTACTTTATCTGGACTTTATTGTCCTCACAGTTTTTAGTGGTATAACTTTTTGCATTTAAGCGCTCGATTAAGATTATTCATTGGTTTACATTTTTGTTTGGATAATTTTGGATTATTATACACAGCGTAACAATATTAGTTTCATGATATCGAGCATTTGTATTTTTCATGCTTTATTTATTTATTTAAGGTACTTATATAGCGCCGTCAATTTACGCAGCGCTTTACATATACATTGTACATTCACATCAATCCCTACCCTCAAGGAGCTTACAATCTAAGGTCCCTAACTCACATTCATACATACTAGGGACAATTTAGACAGGATCCAATTAACCTACCAGCATGTCTTTGGAATGTGGGAGGAAACCGGAGTACCCGGAGGAAACCCACGCAGGCACAGGGAGAACATGCAAACTCCAGGCAGGTAGTGTCCTGGTTGGGATTCGAACCAGCGACCCTTCTTACTGCTAGGCGAGAGTGCTACCACTACACCACTGTGCCGCCCATGCTTGAGTACAGCTGTGCAAATTTGGTGTTTGGTATTTTTTTTTTTTTGTATTAACCACAGTTTTTATATATTCACATCATAATGTAAGGGGGGATTCTGATGAGGGCCCTGATGTAAAGGGGGGAAACGCTGATATAATAGAGGGCTCTAATGTAAGGGGGGGGCTCTGATATAAAGGGGACTCTGATAGGGGAGGTACAGACTATTTTTGCTCGACTTTAATTAATGGTTTAAGTTTATTTGGTAATTCTTAGCTTTATTTTACTGAAGTACTTTTCTGTTGTTCTGAATCATATCAAGCCGATTACAAAAAGGCTCCAGGCAATCCTTATTTACTCATTTATATGTTATTAATTCATTTACAAAACTGATTTTTTTTTCTGCCCCTTCCATTCAGAATCAGTACCTAAACAACATAGTGAAACACACAGCTACTTCTTCAGAGCTGAGAAAGGTAGGGACACTGCAACAAAATTTGTTAGAATCCTTCCAATGTTCATTGATCACCCAGAGGAGATTTTTCTCAACACACCTGAAGTTGCTCTTAAATTACAACGTGCAAAAGAAGAATAGTGAAGCAGCTACAAATCTTATTGAATCCTTCCATAATAGTATGACAGGCATGGCAACATCATATGATAGGCATAGCAACATGGTGAACAGTAAAGATGTGATAAATTATTGTGTTCTAAGAACTGAAGTTGCTTCCCTCACAGACACCAATAATATTCAAACCTGTCTGGTGGCTGCGGGTAAATGAGTGTCCAGTGACATCTTTCTTTAACCAAATCCAATGACGCAGCCGCGGGGGGGCGTGGCCGAGTCCTGCATTTAGCATCTATGGACGCTGAATGCTAGACTCAGGAGCACACTCGCAAGGTAACCCCCCGGGAGAGCGCTTCTCCCGGGGGGTTATCTGATGCAGGGAGGAGCAGAGAGAGCCACCGAGGGAGCCCAGAAGAGGAGGATCGGGGCCACTCTGTTCAAAATGAGCGGCACAGTGGAGGCAAGTACGATATGTTTGTTATTTAAGAAAAAAAAAAAAAGCGCAAATCTTTAGTGTCCCTTTAAGCACATGTGTGATGGAAAAAAGGGTGGGCTTTAATGCCCACATGCCGCAGATAAGTGTCTATGGGCAACAGAAGTTTGTGTGCTGAAAGCAAGCTCACTAAACGCTCCCTGCAGAGAGACCAAGCTGTCAATGACAGTTCTCCATCTGCACCAATGATTGGAAAATGGTGGGAGGGACTCCCGATAATGTGACCACAAAATCACTGTGGTCACATGATTTAGGCAGACACCTTCCCGCCCCCTGGCTTGAAAGCCCAGTTACAGGGATGTCAGGGTGGGCGGGGAGGGGTTAATAACCCCGCTTCAAATGATTTACTGGCTCTTTCAGTTACCTGATGATCCTCTGCGCAGCATACTGGTGGAGGGAGCGGAACTGAGCGGACATGTTGGCCAGAGCTGCCAAGCAGTTGGTGTGAAGGTACTTGTCCTGTAAAGTGAAAAAGATATCTTTATTATTCATACTGATCTATCACAGCTCACTGAACATTAACAATAACTTTGTTCAAAGTCTGACTCCTCCTGCTTTCTCAAGTGGCAATTCACCCAAAACCAAAAATGTATTGAACTGCAGCTTAGATGTGGTGGCTGCATTCGTTTTCTCTTCTTTGGCTTCTTCCTTCTGTTTTCACCTGGTGATCTGACTACCGTATTTCCCCAAAAATATACCCGGGTCTTATATTAATTTTGGCAACAAAAGACACAGTAGGGCTGATTTTTGGGGTAGGTCTTACCAGGTAATGTGCTGTCTTCTCTCCCCCTTTCTCTCCCTACCTGTCAGGAATTCTCAGTATGAACTGAGTTAAAATGCATGTAAAATCCTATAATCCACTATATTATGGTATTATATAATGTACAATGTGTGGGTTTCTGTAATAAAATTGTGGCAAATACCTTCGTTATAGTGCCGATCTGCGCTTCTGTGACCCTCCGGAGCTCTCTTCCCCACAATTATATTACAGAAACACACACATTGTACATTATATACTACTGTAATAGAGTGGATTATAGGATTCTACAAGCATTTTAAATTAGGGCTTATTTTCGGGGTAGGGCTTATATTGCAGCCCTCCTGGAAAATAACACTAGGTATTATTTTGGGAGAAACACGGTAGTAACACACTTCCTGTATTAGTGAGACACAACTCTGGAGGAATAAGAACAGGAGGTACAGTAGCATTGTCAGTCTAGTGCAGGGGTCTCAAACTGGCGGCCCTCCAGCTGTTGCAAAACTACAAGTCCCATCATGCTCCTGCCTATGGGAGTCATGCTTATAACTGTCAGCCTTGCAATGCCTCATGGGACTTTGTAGTTTCACAACAGCTGGAGGGCCGCCAATTTGAGACCCCTGGTCTAGGGGGAAGGGGGTGTTAATTGTAGTCGCAGCTCACGATTTATAATCAGTTACAGCAAACTTTTTTCTTTTCCTTTGGGGATAAAGGTTTTACATGAATAAATATAAGCTGATCATTAATAACCACTGCCAGTATTAAATGGTTTGTCTCTTCCATATAAGCGGATACATTCTGCTGGAGAGTTTGTGCTTGGGAAAAATGACAGCCTTGGTGGCTGGATCACCAGATGAAAGAAGAAAGCCTAAAAATAAAAAAAATAAAAAGGAAACTAATGCAGTCATCTGATTGAAGAACTGGTAAGCTGCAATAATTTTTTTTTTTTGCTTTTTGGTTTAATGCAGCTTTAGGAACCAACTAAAGATCAGAGCAGTGTAATATGCAGAGCGTTCTGTGAAATTTGATGCCGTTTTTTTTTTCTTCACCACTCTCAAAGTATATGTAAACATTTTTACATCTGCAGCAATCATTGACATACCTTATCCTATCATAGAGGACCTTGATCAGGTACTTCCTATTATAGTGTGACAACAATGTCTTCCAATGGTGTTCCTGCATTGTCGCCCTTCCACATGGGACTCTATGCAGACATTGTTGTCATTTTGAGATAAGCCACCCTGGGAGGTAGGACATGCAGCCATCACTGGAGTGCATGTAGACAGGAGGTGACTGGAAAGTAGCTACAGGAGATCAGCAGCACTGAGATGCAACAAAAGATAAAGAAAAGGTGAAAAGTATTTTTAATAAAATAAAAGCAAAAAGGCAGCCGTTTATGATACACAGTGACTCAGCAAACTAAATATCATTCACTTAGGATGCTTTTAATGGAATGAAACAGTCAGTTGATGTCAAAGTGCTTGTAAAGGTTGAAGTTTTTTTAAATTTTTTTTTTATCTTCATTCTAAAAGTATGGAAGTATGGGGCCATCAAAAAAAAAATACAGAATGAGTTTGAAAGTTTATTTATTTATTTTTTTTTTTTACAAAATTCTGAGTTTGAAAGTCAGAATTCTGACTTTGAATCTCAAAATTCTGACTTTTAATCTCAGAATTCTGACTTTTAATCTCAGAATTGTGTAGAATTTTTTTTTTTTTTAACTTACAATTCTGACTTTCAAACTCAGAATTCTGACTTTCAAACTCAGAATTTTGTAAAAAAAAAAAAAAAAAAAAATTCTGATGGCCCCAGGGCTCTTCCATATAAAAGACCTTCAATGTGCAGCTCCCAGTAATACTTACCTGAGCCCGATTTTGATCTAGCACTGTGCACGAGAGCCTTGGCTCTCCCTCCTCAGCAGCAGGAGCCATTGGCTCCTGCTGCTGTCAATCACAGCCATCAAGGAGGGAGCAGGGGGCGGGGCAGAGCCACGCTCTGTATGTCTTATGGACATACAAGGCCAGCTTGGAAGTGTCCCAATGCAAATAGTTTGCTCTGGGGGCACTCCGAAAAGGGGAGGGGCTAGGAGCGCCAGCGGGGGACCCGAGAAGAGGAGGATCGAGGCTGCTCCGTAAAAATCATCACAAACAGCAGGTACGATATGTTTATTTAGCAAACAAAAACAAACAAAAAAAGCTTTACAACCACTTTAAATTGTATTTTTTTAAATTTTCTTCATAGTAAAAGAAATGACATTCCTAATGACCGAGTGCTTAGTTTGTGTTCCTCATCAGCTGTAATCGGGGGAATGGAGGCCACTGGAAAGAGCGGCATGGAGATTCCTGAACAGACACGCAGACGCTCTACGCAGTTTGTGGAAATGAGACAAATGAGATGCAGAAAGCCCTCATCTCTTATTTACCAACGCCGGGAACCTACAAATGACCCCTGCGAGTATAATTTACTGGGCATAACCTGGTCACAGATTAGGTAATGTGGTCACGTAGTAACTCAAGCTATTACAATTAATTTTCATTTGAGGAATTTAATCTGAAACCTTGAAAATCGGGCGCTAAGGATTTTACTTTTAATTAAATATGTGCGGAAAGTTGATGTCACTCCGAATACCGACTCCAGCGAGAAGTTGGCTGTGACTGCTGGCATCGCCCGAAACTCCGAAACCCGAGCCTCTCGAAACGAGCAACCCGCATTAGTCACTGTGGAATATTTAGCACAACAACACGCATAAAACCCACATCACCAACTCTTCATAAAACACACCGATGGCTGTGGAGTGCAAAGGCACAGTTTAAAAGGGAATGTGTAGTCTTTGCTAATATTTTGTTTAGATTTAAATGTATCTTGCTCTAAAACTGTGTATTAAAGTGGAACTCCAGGTATGTTTTTATTGCATAGTTACAGTGTACCAGCTTGGAATAATGTAGGTATACCATCCATTTTAAGCCTGCTGTGGAATTGGAGGAGAACTAGTAGTGGGCACGGCTACCACAGTGGCTGCTGTCATCTTCCAGGTCCCATGCTAAGTGGCTGCCCTTCTGCATAGAGAACACAGGGAATCGCTCACGTGGTGCTGCCGCCACTCACAAAAACCCCATGTATTTTTTTCAGTGAATGCAAGGCATGCTCTGTTTGGAAGTGGAGGAGTGTTGGTGCAGTGACATCACAATTTCCACCTTGTCCAATCAGAGTACTGCGTGCATTCAATGGAAAAAAATAAAATAAAAAACGCATACTGTGAATGGCACCTGTGACGAGAAGGCTACCCCCTGTGTTCACTATGCATAAGGAGTGACGTGTGAAACAGAAACCAGAAGACTGACGATCATTGTAATTGTGGCAAACTGTCTTTTGAGCCCTGTGCCAAGCAGCTGCCCTTCTGCATAGTGAACATAGTGGGGGGGGGTCGCTAGCACATCACTGCTGCCTTACACCAAACACCTTGTATTTTTTTCAACGAATGATAGTTACGTAGTTAGTCAGGTTGAAAAAAAAGACGCAAGTCCATCTACTTAACCTATAAAAGGCAAAAAAAGAAAAAAAATCATACAATCCCATATACACAATTCCTTTACCTACAGTTGATCCAGAGAAAGGCAAAAAAAACCCCAACATAGTATGAACCAATTTGTTCCAGCAGGGGAAAAAAATCCTTCCCGATCCCCCCGAGAGGCAATCAGATATTCCCTGGATCAACTTTACCTATAAATGTTAGTATTCGGTCATATTATTATGTACATTTAGGAAAGAATGCAAGGTGTTTAGTGACTTCACAACCTCCACCTCGTCCAATCAGAGTACAGCTTTTATTAACTTAAAAATACAAGGTATTCTGTAAAGGGTGCCCATGCCACCTGTGTTCACTATGCAGATGGGCAGCTGCTTGGCACAAGACCCAGAAGAATACAGCGATCACTGTAGTAGCAGCAACTACTACTACAGTGGTCCCACAGATATGGAATATGAATACATATAGCTATGCAATAAAATCCATACCGGGAGTTCAGCTCTAAAACTGAACTACAGACACGAAAACTCTCATTTAAAAAAAAAATACAATATTGCTCATTAGGCACAAAGGATAAAAATGCACTTAGTGAGAACCACATGCCTTTGAAAGCCAGATCAATTATTACCTAGTGAAAGTAGCAGTGACATCATCACTGCGCTGTACATAGCCCGTGCAGAGAACAGAGCTGTGGGAGGGACCCAGCAGGCCCCACCCACTACAGGCTGCCTGCAGAAAACTACAGGAAAAGGAGACAAGACTACCCCCGCCTGGGGAATGATGGGGCGGTGACGTCACAAGGGATGGGGCCTCCGGGTGGCCCCACCCATAGCTATATAAGTAATGGCACACGGCGGACCCAGCATTACTGCGGGAGGTAGAATCAAGCATTACTGCGGGAGAGAGCATCGGGAGAACATCAAAGAACAACAGAGGGAGAAGACCACGGGAGAAAACAGCGGAAAGAGGAGAACCAGCAGAGGGAGAATACATCAGTGAAGAGAGGAGAAGAATCTGAGGTTAAAGAAGAAGAAATCTGAAGGAGAAGAGATGCCGCTTAAATAAATTACTTTGTCAATAACCTGTGTAATGTTTTTATTTTATTTTTCACACTTTTTTTGGAGTGAATGGGTAGGGGTACACTGTACCCCATACTCATTCACATAGGGTGGGGGCCGGGATCTGGGGGCCCCCTTGTTAAAGGGAGCTTCCTGATTCTGATAAGCCCCCCACCCGCAGACCCCAACAACCACCGGCCAGGGTTGCCGGGAAGAGGCCCTTGTCCCCATCAACATGGGGACAAGGTGCTTTGTGGTGGGGCGTGCAGTGCCCCCCCGTCCCAAAGCATCCACCACCCCCCCACGTTGTGGGGATGTGGCCTGGTATGGTCCGAGGCGCTCGCTCATTCCCCCCCCCCCCCCTTCCCTTTCCTGCATGTTCGGATAAGGGTCGGGTATGGATTTAGGGGGGTCCCACGCCAGTTTTTTTGGCAAAGGTTCCTCTTCAAGATCCCTAGCGCATAAGCCGCACCGTAAGTCGGATCATGATGATCCGACTTGTGGTGCGACTTCTATTCAAATCAATGGGCTCTCATTAACCAATGATTTTGAATAGAAGCAGAGAAACGCTGCTAAAAGCGGCTAAAGGTGCATTAACACCAATGCAAAAAGCTACTAAAAGCACGTTTTTACAGCTGCTTTTTCCTGGAGTTGGTAGTTGTTTTGCAGCTCATTTTTTTCTAACGCCCTGTGTGCAAGAGGCTGAAAACTTAATAAAAATGTGGCTATTTACTCTTTTAAAACAATGAATAATGTATGGGCGGCCTTAAGCAGAGTTATTTTAGTGAATGGATTTACAAATCTCAACATTAAAAATACATTTAAAAAAAAAAGTAAAAAATAAAATAAAAAATAGTGTAGAAAAATTGTAATGGCTGCCTCAAATCGTTTGAGGAAAATGCTGACAGACCATCCAAAGTATGCAAAAACTGAACATAAAATATCCCTTTAAAGTGACACTCAAAAAAAAGACAGAAAAACCCCCTAATTCCTATGTGATTAAGCATTGTATCTGTATACCTTACTACCAGATTGCCTTTAAGTAGCTCCACACCCTAACTGGATAACATTTTATTTGCTAATGCACTTATGTATCAAGCTGCAATCTATTTACATTAAAATATTGTTTTTCCATTTGCATTTCAGCACTGCTAATCTCCACTGGCTTCTTTCAGCCACTTCTTGTCTTCCTGTGGATTCGCTCCATCAGCATCTGGACATCAATGCTCCGCACTGGAATGCTGAGAGTGACAATAGTGAACCATACCTGAGCAACGCGTGTCTGCACAACTGTCTGTAGTCTCCACCGAAGCCCATGTGACATTTTTGGGAGACAGTTGTCACCATTTAACAGGAAGTTTATGAACAAGGGTTTCTATAGTAGGATCAGCAGGTATTATTTTAACAAAAGATGCAGTTTTAAAAAGATATACAAGTAAGGCAAGTATCAGCGTAGCACTGGATCTAAGGTGTGGGTTATCAGCCATGCAAGTAGGGACAGATGAACTGGCCTGGATGCAGAGAGTTTGCATCCAGGCGGCTCATCTGTCCCTAACCACATGTAACGGCATGTTAACATGCGAACAGAAAAACATCTACGGCGCCCGCCACCTCCAGCACTAGTCCTGTGTGCTGTCATTTTTGGTAAACACAGAAGCCAGCTTCCTGTGCCGGCTTCTGTGTTTAGGAGTAACAGCAATTCTTTAGTGCATGACAGTCCAGCCTCCTGGCAGCCACTGTTCCTGCACTGAGGACTGGGTAGGTAGAGAGAGTGGGTGGAAGGGCAGCCGGGGAATATTTTATTGCATGCCACAAACATTACAACGATCATGGCGCTCGCCACTACTGTTCCTATCCCCTTCTCCACCCAATGGTGGGCGGAGCTTGTGCAAATCTCCTTTCGATAAGGGGAAATAGTTTTACATCTTTACCCTGGGCACTGGTTGAACTTGTCCCGGCACTGGCGTTGATATTTGTTGCACCACAGCCATGTCAATCAGTCCTTGAAATTACATTAACATGATAAAGATTTTAGTGATTTGATTCACATCTACTATATAGGACAAAGCAAGAGCTTTGCTCTACTGCTCGCCTCTGCAGCCTACATTTACTTTTCCTCCTTACACGTGTCGCTCCATTTACTGCCGCGAGCCAAAGGAAATACCAGGTACTTGCAGGTACGAAGGAGCATGTGATACCAGGGAACAGAAAGTAAGGTTATGCATGACTAAATGTTGAGGTCTGCATTAAAGTGTGCTGGGTGCCCAGTGCACCACTGTGCCTTTAAGGAGGGGTGGGCTCCTTCCAGGCTCACCTGCCCTCTGCCTATCCATTATAATGAATGTGCTTCCATTTGTGCAGGCTCTCAAAATTTCAAGATAGGACTACAGAAAATACCGGGGTGCCTTGACGGGGCTCTGTAGCTTATGCATGCATTTGCAAATGTGTGCAGACTAAACCCCTGTTTTTAACACATGCTATTAGATAGGAAAATTTGGTTGTTTTCAGGCTGGTCAGAGAGTTGAGCAGGGAATTTCTCTGGTTTTGTTTTACATGCGTGTCCCTTCCATGTGCTCCTTGCTGCAAAGGTCAGTGATAGGTGAGCGCAGTGGCCATTTGTTTGTACTGCATTAAAGTGAACCTGTTGCTTTAGCCCATTTAGGCAAAGCACAGATTTACTGTAAGCATTTTGTTAAGTATTTTTTATAATTCTATAGTTGTGATAATGGGGTTTAAAAAAAAAAAAAAAAAAAGGTTTTCCCACATTCCACAGCCTGCAGCAGGCTCAATCAATCTAAATTTTAAAAATAGATTATTCCTGGATTTCTTCTTTAACATACTCACCCTGGTGCGGGTCATGTTGTACTGAATGGTTCGGATCACTACTAAGATGAGTAGACTGCCCAGAGAGATCTCAGTAAGTACACGTTCAGAGTACCAGGTGATGTTCTTTAGTATCTGCAGGTAAAAAGACATTATCATCTCTATCAAGAATTACATGATATAATCAATATATAATTTACAACACAACAGTGGAACCTGTGGTTCCGGAGCAGGAAATTAAGGCCAAACATCCTGTTAAATGGCCCCAGGCGACTATTTGTATGAGGCATAAACAAGAAGCCAGCAGGCTTTCAACAAGCTTCAGGTATTCCTAAAGCTCACTGAAGCCTGCTAGCAGCTTGTTTAAGGAAGAATTTCAGGTATGGATAGTGGACCCATGTACTGTATACACCTATGTATACATTATACCTGGTTGATGCCCCTAGAAGCTGGAAATCACTGAAGTAAACACCACTTCTCCAGTCATCCCCACTGGCTTCCGGGTCCCATGCTGAGCGGCTGTTCTGATGCATTTTGAATACAGGAGGTAAGCGGCTCAGCACAGGTGCCATTAATTGGGCTCGGCAGAGAGACGGGACCAAGCTGGACCAATGAAACTATGTAAAAATAGACCATACCTGGAAGTTATCTGGACAGCACTGATATTAAGATTTATGATTAACATCTCCAAACTAGAGCTGAATGATGTGTTAACTACTTCCAGTCCGGGCCAATTCTGACATTCCTCTACTACATGTAAAAAAAACCCTTTTTTTTATGCTAGAAACCTAGAACCTCCAAACATTATATATTTTTAAGCCGAGGCCGTAGAGAATAAAACGGTGGGAGTTGCAATTTTTTATGTCACACAAAGTTTGCACAGCAGTCACACCAACAAACTACGGTACATACCTAGAAATCTCCATAGTCAATGATTTAAGAGCCTTTACAGGTGACCAGTTTAGCGTTACACAGGAGGTCTGGTGATAGAATTATTGCTCTCACTCTGAGTTCACAGCGACACCTCAAATGTGATGCTATCACTGTTTACATACGCATTTGGGATCAATGAGCGTGTTCCCCTTTGTGCGTGAGTATGGAGGAACGGTTGCAATTAAAAAAAAAAAAAATGTTAAAATGTATTTATTTTATTTAACACTGTACCTTAAAGGGTTTGTTAACCCACACAATTTACTTTATATAATCATCTCTGTCTTCTAATGAAATGTGCCCCTGTGTGTGTGCTGTATAAAGAAAAGCCTATATATATACACCTTATCTGTGAACGCTGATCAGCGGTCACGTGACGCGTCACATCTCTCCTCTCCCCATCTCACAGATGCAGTGGGAGGGGCCGAGATTCCCCCGTTGACGTCAGTCTGGAGGGGAGGAGGAGAGGAGGAGAGAGCTGAAGAGATGCAGCGTGTCACATGACGGCTGATCAGCGCTCACAGATGCAGCACACAAACAGGGGAACATATTCTTATAAGAGAGAGTAGATTATATACAGTAAATCAAGTTATTACAGCAGCAGCATGGGGGGCAGGGGCAGACCCTAACACTTGAGATGACATGCACGGAGAGGAGGGGGGAGGAGGACACAAGAGCAGAGAGGTGAGAAAGCAGGGCTGCGGATGACAGAGGCATGCAAACTGACCATGGTGTCAGGGCTCAGCAGCCATGATTATTGTGGTCAGTTTACATAGGGGTGGGGAGAAACTGCCAGGAACAGCCAGGTTTTTTAGGTGGTACAGGGGTCCAAATGACAGAACAAGCACTGTGTCATACAACATGCTTTAAAGGAGCAGGATCTATTTTTTTGGGTTAACATTTTTTAACAACGTTATTGCTATCCCAAGGGATGAACAACATTCCTTGTGATCGAATGGGTTGTGACAGTTCTTCTTTATGGATAGATCTGGGGTCTATCCAGGGTTCTGGGTTCTGCCAGGCTGCTGGCAGAAAGGCTGGGTGATGCGACTGTGCCTTCCGTCCAAAAGAAAATGCCAGAATCTCATGCACAGGGGCTAAAATTGCCCAGTGTGTACGTACTATCATATTGTCTATTTGTGTGAAATATACATTTAGAGGCCCATGCAGGCCTAAAATAATTATTTCAATAAAACATCTCTAGAAATAAAAGTGACTGTCAGCTGAGCTATAAAAAAAAAAAAAAAAAAAAAGATATCCAGAAGAAATTGGGAAGGCAGTGACGAGGTCACCTGATGAAGGACCCTCCTCTTGTGCAATACAGAAGATAGAAGACATGGGCACGGGTAACAAATAGGATCCAGCAAGCTGCACTTCTAATAAATCATCCGCTTTATTATCAGTATAAAAAGGACACACAAACAGCAAAAAAGACTCCGCGGGAGCAGAGAAAAGTGCTAACACGTTTCACGATATCTAGTGCTTATAATCATGAGTAAGCGCTAGAGAGCACGAAACACGTTGACCCTTTTCACTGCACCTATGGTTTCTTTTTTTGCAGTTTTTGAGTCTTTTCTATACTGATAAAGCGGATGATTTACCGGAAGTGTAGCACATTGGATCCTATTTGTTACTTCTGCATTCGGCTGGAAAAGTGGAGCTGGCACCGCCTGTCCAAAGTTGAAGGGAATGGTTTAGAAGACCCACCCAGAGCAGCAGCATATACTTTGTATAGATAAAATGGGACCCGATGCATCACGTGACCATGAAATTAACACGAGTAGAAAATTTGATTTTTGTACTCACAGTAAAATCATTCATTGTTCATTGAAGGACACAGCCATATGTTCATGACAGATTGGCTTTATGTCAACACCTGAAGGAGCTAGATGCTAGGTACAGCCAAAAACACCCTATAGGGTGGACAAACCCCCATCTGCAACATATAGATCAGTCAGTAGCCAGCAGTAATAGGAACACCACTACTGAGGCAAGCAAACAAACAGGTCTGGTTCTGTGCCCTTCAATGAATTCAGAGAAAAGGATTTTATGTGGAGTAAAAAAATCTAATTTTCTGTTCATTAGGATATGTCCCAAAGCAGTGCCAGATTTAATAAGGGTGGGCTCATAACAAATAAACCAAATAAAAAACAAGAAACCACGTCCCGGCAGAAGTCAAACTATCTAGGTCCTAACTTCTAAGCGCTAGGTGAAAAATTGAGCTGTGTGTTGCAAATGGGGGATTGGCCACCAGCAGGGGGCTGCCCTCTGGACGTGTTTTTTGTTTTTGACTGCACTCAACAGCCTGCTCCAGCAGGTGGTGATATCAAACCCATCCGTCGTGAAGCTATGGCTGAATCCTTCAATGAACAAAAAGAGAAATGAGTCAGAGAGGTTAGCTGGGGAAGGAAGGGGAGAGTATGCTTGAAAATGTATTTTAAACAATGGTACACATGCAAACAGAAGAGCCTTTTACACTTTGTGAACAATAAATTTCATGAGTTAGCATAAGGCAATAAACATGACCTGATTCTCCCATCCAACATACTGTGTCAAACAGACGCAGATCAATATTATGGAAAACACATGGTAGATTGATCTAAATGAAACCAGTAATTCCCGTTTACCGCTTTTCACTCCATAGTAAAAGATCTCACGTTAAGTCCAGAACATAAAGGCTGAATGACTTTAAAAGGATCATATTTATTTATTGTTCTGAAACATGAGTGAATAAGATCCAGCAGAAAATGTTGGCCAACGCTGGAGATGGAGCTGGAACGCTGCCCTCGCCTCTGGAGTCAAGATATCAAAACCGCAGGACACAAAGCCCAACACAGAGCAGAGAAGAGAGGGAGGAGGAGAGCGCATGTAAAGTGTATGAGAACTATGTCATCCAGCTAAATGTATTTTTACGTTTAATGCCACAGCTTAAAGTGAAACTCCGCTATGGCTACCGTTTAATGTTAGTAGTTAGCCTTAGGCAAGCCTTCCACACCATATGTGACAAGCAAAGGATTTGTATTCCTGTGCAGATTTACAAATCTCTGCTGGCAAAACCATCATATTTAAATTTCTCCATACACATTCAGCTGCAAAAAGGAGCTTTGCTCTGTGTGTGGAAGCAACAACCTCTCTGTAGAGGTCCAACATGCTAGAGCTAAGCAATCTGTACATAAAAAATGTTGCAAAGCACTTTTTTATCCTCTCCAAGCTCCATTAATGTCCCTCCCCCCCCAACTTTCTCCCCTGCCCTGTATGGCTGGTAAATCCCAGGTGGAACCTACTTCTTGTGAGCCCAGGCTACTATGGACCCCAACCCCTCATGGGGGATGTCATCATGAAGTTTAGTCTCACAGTTCTCCAGGACAGAGAAGGGCTTATACATCTTTATACCAGCACCACCACTTGGTCCAGCAGAAAGTACTACCCACTGCTGCTAACAATGAAGATAAGGGTCCTTGATATCACCAGAATGGCCTGCAGGCTGGAAAAAAGGCATGTAAAGAGTTTTAGTAAGTAAATGAATACAGGGAGGGCTTCAGGAGGGAAGGCGGGTGGGGTTGTTGAAAGCTGGAATCCCATTTTAAGTAACCTTGTGCCTCCAGTGATGTCCGCTGCAGACTCTTGGCTCCACAAACTGCTGCTTGTGCTCTTCTGGGTTGAATGACATTCAGCATCCTACATTGGAGATCAGAACGTCATGGACAGACCCCCAGGGGGGCATCATCACAGCCTGGGCTGCTTCACAATACGGTGCTTGCACATCAGTATGAAAAGGAAGGAGGAGGTCTCCATATGGCCAGTGAAAAGCCAACTGGGAAAAAGGTATGAATGCTAAAAAAAAAAAAATTGTAAAGCATAATCTAGGTCTTAAGGGACAAACAACACTATTTGATAAAATATGGAACCCCTGGCCCTCTTATTTACAGGCACCGGATAATTAGAGGAGTGAGATGTCCATCTAGAGATCCAGGAATCCGATGCCATTTCTTGTTCCCGTTCTTCCCCTTCTCTTCTTCTTCTGCTTTTTTGAGACTTTTTTGTTGTTTTTGATGATAATGCCGGGTCCTACATCCCGACTTCTGGTCCTATCGGAGATTTATCACAGTATGGAAGCTGTTATACCTTTGAATTTACATTGTTAATATTTTTGATGGGATCACTCTGGGTTTGTACCTCTGGATTAGTTCCTTGCTTCTAGTCAACTACTGAACCTGTGGACTGTTCCTTGGTAACTCCACGGTAGCGAGTACTAACTGATTAACATATGGGACCATACCGGTATCTCTCGATTTTGATACTGCTGTATATTTTTACTGTTCTTGATAGCCTCAACAATGCAAAAATGTATACTAAATTGTATTTCTCCATTTGGTTAAACTAATAAAAAAACACGATAAAAAAAAAAATGGTAAAAAGATAAAATATGTCAGGTTGGCTCCAAAAAGGGAAGAACAGAAAACTAAAGAGGAGGAAGGGGGGTGCTCAACCTGGGGTGCGCTTTAAGTTAACCTCTGACTTGGTCCACCTTAATAAATGTTTTAATCCATTACAGTCTGGTGCCTCAGGAAACCTTTACTTCTTTCCGACCTGCTAGCAAAATGTCCCAGTTCAGCAGAACTGAAATAATTATCTTCTGGTGAAAACTTAGATTTATTTCCCAAGCAGAGTGCTGATGCGTTGCGAGCCACACACACTGGAAAAATAGAGCATGGCAAAAACATCAAGACAAGGCTGGCATTTTGGGATTAAATGGCAGAAATTACCAGGCAGGAAAAAGGAAAATGAGCTGGGATCAATGGACTTAGCCAATTTATTATGTTGGTCCTAAGGGCAGCGCTTCAATAAGAGCTGCTTGAGTGTATAGAACACGAGTACCTTCTTACACGATCGGCAGTGTGTGCGGCCCTTGTCTGATACAAGAATGATGCTACCCATTCGTATTTCAGGTTGAGTAATTTGGACTCACTGGTGAGATCTCCCTGTAGGACTACCGAGCTCTCCAATGACATAATTAGGATGACAAGAAAAGAATCCAGTTGTGAGAGTGAGACAATAATGATGCCTGCAGGAATGAGATGAAGCTGAGAACAGAGACACACACAACTCACTCAAGGGGTTCCCAAGGTAAAAGAAGAGTTATTTATCCAAACAACAACCACCCCAAGCTTAAAGCTGAACTCCAGGCAAACAGTTAGATGTACAGATGAAATACGCATACAGGAACCGTTTTCATCTGCCAAAGAATTTGGATTTCTGTCCATGCAGTCCTAAAATTTACCCCGCTCTAGCACACAGCACAGCCCTGTCTGGCAAAGGCAGAAGACTTGATTTTCTCTGCTGCGGTTTTGTAACATAGGTTTTGTCCCTCCTCCAATCTAATCACAGACATACAGAATAGAGTGCAACTCCAAAACCAGATGCAACAGTCCACGTTCATTTTAAATGTTGGTAATAAAAAAAAAAAAGTAATTAAAACCGCCAATGTGTTTCACTCCTCCCCCTTCATCAGGGCTCAACACAACATAAAGCGTGGATGGACTCAGAGACTTCCCAGATCTTTAGGAGAACCAGTATTGAACTCTCTGCATGGAGTAACAACTTCACCGCAGCAAGCTCGGTTTTCTGTCACTCTAATTCTATCAATATGGCCCTTGCTGAGCACTGCAGCACAACTGTCTGGCTCCTTGTGCTGCCCACCCTCTCCTAGTGTGAGCTCTGCTATACAGGGATTGCATATGGCTTATACAGAGTAAAAATCAGGTACTCACTCTGCTTGCATTTAATGATGAATTATTTAACATTAATTAAATTGCATTAATTTGTGTTGTTTATATCTGTCCGGAGTTCATATTTAAAGTAGAACGTTTTTTTTTATTTTGGATAGAGTAGGGAGGGATATAACCCCTGTAAGGTTTATTTTTAACCCTCTCTGTCCCAATGGGGAGATTTCCCTTCACTTCCTGTCCCATAGCCAAACAGGAAGTGAGAGGAAATGCCTGCAAATTAAAGCAATACCTTGGGGACCCCCAGGTCACCAGAACTAGTGTCCCCATTGGAAGATTTGCCTTCTATTACTCTTCTGGGGACAAACCAAAATTTGGGATTTTCTTTACTTTCACTTTCAATGATAATGGTAAACAGGACAAATAGAGAAGAATAATCTCTTTAACGGGGGCACAGACTGCAATAAAAACTGACAGAGGTTCTAAGTTTTGCCTTTAGTTATGCTTTAAGGCTGTGTTCACACTATCTTCGCATGCGGCTCACAGCAGGGGTCCGGTGCGTCCTCGATCACCGTTTCGGGTCCGATTTCAGCCGGAATTTTTGGCTGAATTCGGACCTGAAACGGACCAAAAGACGCACAGGGCTCCTGTGCAAATTCGCACTGGAGCCGCAGCGGAGATATGTGAATCGGCTCCATAGAGAGCCAGTCAAAATCTCCTGCTATTGCGAAATGGATGCAGGGAAACAAGCAATAGTGTCAACCCAGCCTAATGCCGCGTACACACGGTCGGACTTTTCGTCTACAAAAGTCCAACGGACGCCGACGGACTAAAGCTGGCTGGTAATCCGATCGTGTGTGGGCTTCTCCGGACTTTCAGCAGACTTTTTCAGCCTCAAATCCGACGGACTTTAGATTTGAAACATGCTTCAAATCTTTACGTCGTAACTACGA
The DNA here is from genome assembly GCF_042186555.1 of Aquarana catesbeiana. Lineage (NCBI taxonomy): Eukaryota > Metazoa > Chordata > Amphibia > Anura > Ranidae > Aquarana > Aquarana catesbeiana. Next base: position 60,561,070 of record NC_133324.1, on the reverse strand, counting down.
CGGACCCCGAAATCCGCTCGTCTGTGTGCTAGTCCGACGGACAAAAACCCATGCTAGGGCAGCTATTGGCTACTGGCTATGAACTTCCTTATTTTAGTCCGGTGTACGTCATCACGTACGAATCCGTCGGACTTTTGTGTGGTCGTGTGTAGGCAAGTCCGTTCGTTAGAAAGTCTGCTGCAAGTCCGCCGAAAGTCCGCCGGAAGTCTGTCGGACAGGCTGTCGGACTTTTGTAGACGAAAAGTCCGACCGTGTGTACGCGGCATAAGAGCTAGTTCAGACAGGGGCAGCACGACTTGCAGCGCAACTGCCTTAGGTGACCTGCACGCGACTTCAGCGGTGGCTTGTAAAATGACTTCTGTATAGAAGTCAATGCAAGTCACCCTGACGTCGTCCCAAAGTAGTACTGGAACCTTTTTCTAAGTCGGAGCGACTTGAGTCGTTCCTATTAGAACGGTTCCATAGTACAGAACGGAACACGAATTGTCAGGCGGCTAAGTCTGATGGACGCCGACGGACCAAATCCGGCGAACAATCAGATCATGTGTGGGCTTCACCGGACCTTCAGCGGACTTTTCCAGCCGCAAATCTGACGGACTTTAGATTTGGAACATGCTTCAAATCTTTATGTCGTAACTTCGCCGGACCCGGAAATCCGCTCGTCTGTATGCTAGTCCGACGGACAAAAAACGACGATAGGGCAGCTATTGGCTACTGGCTATCAAATTCCTTATTTTAGTCCGGTGTACGTCATCATGTACGAATCCGTCGGACTTTGGTGTGATCGTGTGTAGGCAAGTCCGTTTGTTAAAAAGGTCAGTCGTAAGTCCATCGAAAGTCAGTCGAAAGTCCGCTGGAAAGTCTGTCGGACAAGTCCGGTCGGAAAGTCCGCCCGTGTGTACGCGGCCTTAGTGTCAAGATTTGGGTAGGATGAACTTTTAAATGCATCTGTCAGCTGGGAACAATCTTGGGTAAGATTAGATGAGGGTCAGGCTGACCAGCCCGAACCCCCCGCACACCGCTGATATCATCCACAAGAAACTTTATTGGAGACTCCTCAGACAGAACACCATGGCAGAACTATGTTCTGTCTGAGCAGTCTCCAATAAAGTTTCTTGTGGATGATAATAGTGGTGTGCGACCCTCCATTTCAGACTTGCATCATCTTGCATCATCTGCTACAGGAGTGTAAGTGGGTTCTGTGCCGGTCTGCCCTTCACAGCCTAAGTCTTAAAGACAAAAGTAAACTCTGTATGTTTTTTTTTTCTTCCCTATAGAGGAAAGGCATAATGGGCTAGTATGCAGTATATGACACTTACCTGCAAACATCCCCGCTGCAGGACGCATCCATCCTCACCCGTCTTCCTTCCGGGGCCGTAGACTCCAGCTGCGTGACTGGCCGGAACCACGTGACATCATGCCACACGCTCCTGAATAAACGGCACAGGCGGCCGTTCCTTCAGAGCACATTCGCCAATGACATCATCAGCACAGTATACAGTAAATATCTCCTAAACAGCGCACATTTAGAAGATATTTACAGTACCTATAGGTAAAACTTACTCTAGGCTTACCTATAGGTACAAATTACACAGGGAGGTTTACAACCTCTTTAAGTTATTACTAAAACCAGTAATCAAATACAGAGCCAATTATTTAATATGATAAAGAGTAGATACATTTATATAATATTACAGATTGAACTGGTCCTTTGAGGGCAAACATAATGCTGATGTGACCCATGATGAAGTTGAGTTGGACACCCGTGCTTTTAAGTTTCAGGCTCTCCTGAATTTGCCTTGGAAGCATCAGTAAAGACTACAGACAACCTGAGACCAAGTGATCTAAGCGGCCTATGCTTCACAAGAGTGAGCTTGCCACATCCTTCCCTTGGTGCATCTGCGAAGTTAAGCTGACCACAGACTGATCGAAATTTCGATCAGTGTATGGCCACCCCTGTTGGGAAGAAGTCAAGTGTTTAATTTGATTTCTGTTGAGCGAACAAATTGGAAAACCTATGTCGATCAATACCTGCAGACTGCTGATCAGTGTATTTTTTTCTTTTTTTGCCAATTCTTTACTTATCAAATAAGAGAAAATAGTACAGAGGTCACTTTCTGCAATGATAGCAGACCTAAGTGTACAGCAGGTTTACAAATCAGAAAGAACATATCAAACATTGGGCCAGGTAGGAGAGAAATGCAAACCCCCCGAAAAACAGTGACATGGAGCTAGAAGCCCACATCTTAAACACTATAATAGACTGAAAAGTGGAAGACTGGCGTCTCTTACACCATGGCGCCCAGTCACCTCTGCATTTTCAGGTTAGGAAAAAAGCAAACAAAAAAAAAAGAAACGGGACCAAACAAGCAAACAGACACACAAAAAAAACAGGGGGGAGGGGGGTTGTTGGTTAGGGCTACAGATGGGAAAGGGAATATGAAAGGGGGAGGTGTTCACCATGGCCCCGCCCCCAGCTTGTACACCCGCTGTCAATCAGAATTGCGTATGATCTGTGTATTCTGACAGCACCAGGTCCAGCTGTCAGAATACAATGTCCCAGCAGATTTCTACTTCTACTCCACCTCATTTGTGTGGATGGAGGAATCTGCTAGTTTTTTTTTTTTTTTGTTCAGCCAAAAACTACCCCTTTATATCCAGCTTTAGATAAAAAAGCGACAGAAACCACACATACATGACCAGCAGAGCCAGGAAATTGCAGAATGTGAGCATAGAGATAGACATGGTGACTTACAAAAGCATAGATGGCCAGGCCATCTACACCAGAACTTGGCCATGTTTTTACACAATGTGTGCACAAACCAAATTATACTTTGTGAATGTCAAATTTTTCATGCAAAGCTCACTTAATGCTTGGTCACTAAGGTAATTCCTGAAACTTTAAGTCATCTGTTACTTTCTTGTGCACAGTAAAAGTCTTACCACTTCATGAATAGAGCGATTGAAGCCATCATCTTCTGTCAGGATGAGAAGAATGATCAGAGCCATATAAACGTGGTGGGAATTCCGATCCTCAACATGGTACAAGATCTCCAGAATGGGCAATACCTTCAAAAAACAACAGATAAGCATTACATTTCTTAAACTCCTAATATGTTGCCACTTGTCATCTTTAGACCCTCTTGCCCCATTGTTGATCCCTTCCATTCTATGCATGACTGCAGGAAGTCATTAATGAGCACCTTCCATTGAAAAAGTGGACACAAACTTATCAATACAATTATTCAACTGATCATATGATCCTGAAACTTGTGTTGAATCATTCCGAGCAGCATCCAATCTGCTTTCTGGGAACCAAGGTCATCATTGGGGCACATCAAAAACACCAAAGTGGACTCACACTACCCCAGGACAGCACAGCTCCCAAAAGTCACAGGAATACCCACTGTTGTCACAGAGGAGAAAGGACCTGTGTCATCCATGCAACGCCAAGAAAACGTCTGGGTTGAGGGCATGTATGTATTAATTTTTGTCTTAAAAGAAATGAGCAGGGGGTCTTCAGGATTGAGGGGAGCTATTCTATAGGTGGAGTTTGGCTTTAGTTTACTCTCTGATTCTGATTTTCCATCAAAGTTGAGCAGTATGGCCTCCATCTCAGAGCTTTTACTGACTGGGAACCAAAATATTTTGTGACAAAAAGGTAATCTTTGTATTCTTTTGGTTTATTTTCATTAACATTGAGCGACTCTTTTCTAACGACAGAAACAGTCTACTTTAAAGTGAACCTGTGACAATGGGATTATATGGGAATCCAGATATCGGTGTTATTATAAATGAACATGATTATTTAAAGCAGTATTCAACCCAAATTCAATTTAACCACTTGCCTCCTGGGTACTTCCAACTCCTATACTGCCCAGGTCAGTTTTCGACTTTCAGCGCTTTTTTTGCACATTGAATGACAATTCTGTGGTCATGCAGCACTGTAAAATGGTTATCATTTTTTTCACACAAATAGAGCTTTCTTTTGGTGATATTTAAAGAGGAAGCAAACGCTGCATCTTTATTTTTTATTTTTCCTGAGCTGCAAAGTAAAGGCATAATGTGCTAGTATGCATCGCACACTAGCACATTATGTGAAACCTACCTGCAAAACGAAGCCCTCATTGTCATCCCTGGAGGCTGCATTCATCTTTGCCCATCTTCCTTCCGGGCTGTGTGACTGGCCAGAGCCGTGTGACATCATTCCCGGGAGCCACCGCTCACAGCACAGGGCACTGAAGAAATGTCACAGGTAGCCGTTCCTTCAGAGCGCACGCACCGATGACGTCATTGGCGGCATATACAGTAAATATCTCCTAAACCGTGCATGTTTAGGAGATATTTACAGTACCTATAGCCAAGTCTTATTATAGGCTTACCTACAGGTACAAACAATCTATGGAAGTTTACTTCCTCTTTAATCACCACTGGGTTTTTTATTTTTTGCTAAACAAATGAAAAAAGACTGAAATCATGAAAAACACACTTTTTTCTTTGTTTGGTATAAAATTTTGCAAATAGGTATATTTTCTTTGCTGATGTGCGCTGATGAGGCTGCACTAATGGGCACTGATGAGGAGGCTAGGATAGGCGGCAACGATGAGCACTAATAAGCTGCACTGATGGGGTCACACTGATGATCAGTGCTCTAATTATAGTGTAAATGTGTGCTGTCACAGGATTGCCAGTTATCAGCTTTCCTTTCTCCCACACAGTGACAGCGCTTAGGCCCCTTTCACACTGGGGCGGTGCGGGCGCCGGCGGTAAAAGGGTGCTATTTTTAGCGCCGCTTTACTGTCCTTTGGTATTCAGGCCGCTAGCGGGGGGGTTTTGCTCCCCGCTAGCGGCCAAGAAAGGGTGAAAACCACCGCAAAAGCGATTTGCCGGTGGTATAGCCGCGCTGCCCCATTCATTTCAATGGGCAGGAGCGGTGAAGGAGATGCTGCTAGCGGGACTTTTACCGTCCTGCCAGCGCACCGCTCCAGTGTGAAAGCCCTCGGGGCTTTCACACTGGAGACACAGCAGCGGCTCTTTCAGGGCGCTTTGCAGGCGCTATTTTTAGCGCTGTAGCGCCTGCAAAGCACCCCAGTGTGAAAGGGGTCTTAGGAAAGGAAATGCGAATAACCAGCATTTGTTTACATGGGATCGGCTCTGATTGGACACAGCTGATCACATGGTAAAGGGCCATTGTGATTGGCCCTCTAACCACCCTGGTGGTATGATTATGTCAGATTTTTGCATCTCAATTGTTTTGCATAGAAATTTGGCGTTTTATATTGTAGGCCTGTAATTCTTGGCAATAACACACTTAAATCTGTCCAAACAAGAGTCTAGTAGATATCCCGGGTATGATAACGTTTGAAACACAAAATCATACATTTTAATATAATAAATAACTATAATTAATTATAAAAATAACAATAATAAAATGAATTTTCCCACGATTCACTATCACTCAATTCTGCAAGTGTTCTAATTTACTATCGCTGTTTTCTAGCTGGTCTAAAACCACTTGACGTAAAGGGACACTTTTTGGTTGCTATGGACAATCTCAAGTTTCCAGGCAGAAAGAACAGTATTTATAATATAAAACTGCATGCAGGACACTGCACTGAGCACTAGGGACAAAAGGGATGTGAAATAATTTCATACAGTTATGTAATCTGTGAAATTACAGTGTACTGTATGTGTTATGAATATTGTACTTTTTGTATTTGCCGCTGGGCTCCACCCCCATGCGTCGCAACGCTGGCAGGGAACGGAGCCCGGCACACAGAGGCATCGGGCGGAGGACAGAATCCTGGGGACAAGGTAAGTAACCTGCACCAGGATCCTGTAATGCAATCCAGAGTGTGGCTCAGGGTTATCGCTAATGGTACTGAAATTTAACCCCGAGCCACACTCGGGAAAACCGCCAAGGAGGGTAACTTGATCACAGGACACAGTGATCACAGAGCGCGTTTGATGCGCAGGGGGGAGGGGTTCTGGGAGGATAGACGCGCTCCCAGAACTGGATGACTGCGCTAAAGCCGTCTTTTTGCTATAGCACGGTCGAACAAGTGGTTATTATATTGCAGCTTACCAATTCTTAGATGTGATTGGCTGCATTAGTTTTATTTTTTAGGCTTGCTTTCTTTTATTTTATCATCTAGTGATCCAGCCAGTAGGTCTGTTTTTCAAAAGAAAAAGGTGTCTTGCAGTTGTATTAAAAGGAAAAACAACTGTTTGTTGTAATAGTATATAAAGCTAGAGCTGGAGTTTGGCTTCAATTTGTTAGTGTATTTAAATCTGCTAGTACATCCAACACTTCCCTTCCCCCAAACTGGCATGGCTGCTGTCTAAAGGTGCCCCCTGTGCTCCTCCATCCAGAGGGGGGCTCGCTAATACAGGAGGAGGTGTGTTACCAGCCAGATCACAAGGTAAAAACAGATGGGGGGAAAAGCCTAAGTAAAGAAAACCAATGCAGCCAGCACATCTAAAGATTGGTAAGCTGCAATATATTGTCTTTTTGGATCTTGGTTTACTACTGCTTTAAGAATATCTACATTTCCCCTTTATATGACTTATCTGATATTGAGATTCTGGGGTGTCTGGGGGAGCCAGAGTTCACCTGAAATTTGACATTTGCCTGTTAGCTGCATGACTCCACACAGGGCACATTTAGAAGCTGTGAGACTTCAGATGATTACTGTCTCTCTAACATATTTCTTTGTGGACAGGATCCTTTTAAAAAGCTGACAAATCAATAGCATTATCCATAAGTTAACATGTAATAAAAATGCAAGAAGCGAGGTCAGGGAGCATGCTCTGTTTATGTGTTTTCAGGTCAGTGAGAAGGTTCTAAAGTTAGTGGACCAGAATGACAGCTGGGCAACAGGCATTTTCGGAAGAAGAGGTCGGCCAGCTTATTTCTCTCAAAGTTTTCTCATTTTATATACAAATTATGAGGGATACTTACAAGGCTCTCGATGTCTGTGCGGGACAGGACGTAAGTGCGAACGTTGCTGTTCTGATGTAATAAGGTGTACAGGAGGAGGGTGGCCTGGTCGGACGTTTGCTGCTCACAGAGGGCTGTGTACAGACTGTTGAAATTGATCTGGAATGAGTGCGCGCTGGGGCTGGGTGGAACAGAGCTGTCTGTAATAAAAGATTGGACATTTCTGAGTGGTGTAGTGAAATGGACATCTCAAACTCATCTGTAAATAGGCACTGGTCCACGTTTAAAAAAAAATGTATTAAAAAGGTTTACTTAATTTCAGACAACACATCACTTTTGCGACTTGGCACTGCTTCACTTAAGGAGGCAAATTCACACTCCAAAAAGACTACTTCACGAGGTCCAATAGTGGCTCATAGGGACTATGGCCTATGACAGTGGTCTCCAAACTGCCGCACTTTGCTTTCCCTTATAATTTTCTTGAGGTACTATTTCTCTTACTGACACCAACGATGGGGGAAAGTAGCTCCCACTGACCCCTACCATGGGGGACAGTAGCTCCCACTGACCCCTACCATGGGGGACAGTAGCTCCCACTGACCCCTACCATGGGGGACAGTAGCTCCCACTGATCCCTACCATGGGGGACAGTAGCTCCCACTGACCCCTACCATGGGGGACAGTAGCTCCCACTGACCCCTACCATGGGGGACAGTAGCTCCCACTGACCCCTACCATGGGGGACAGTAGCTCCCACTGATCCCTACCATGGGGGACAGTAGCTCCCACTGACCCCTACCATGGGGGACAGTAGCTCCCACTGACCCCTACCATGGGGGACAGTAGCTCCCACTGACCCCTACCATGGGGGACAGTAGCTCCCACTGACCCCTACCATGGGGGACAGTAGCTCCCACTGACCCCTACCATGGGGGACAGTAGCTCCCACTGACCCCTACCATGGGGGACAGTAGCTCCCACTGACCCCTACCATGGGGGACAGTAGCTCCCACTGACCCCTACCATGGGGCACTGTTCCTCCCACTGACCCCTACCATGGGGCACTGTTCCTCCCACTGACCCCTACCATGGGGCACTGTTCCTCCCACTGACCCCTACCATGGGGCACTGTTCCTCCCACTGACCCCTACCATGGGGCACTGTTCCTCCCACTGACCCCTACCATGGGGCACTGTTCCTCCCACTGACCCCTACCATGGGGCACTGTTCCTCCCACTGACCCCTACCATGGGGCACTGTTCCTCCCACTGACCCCTACCATGGGGCACTGTTCCTCCCACTGACCCCTACCATGGGGCACTGTTCCTCCCACTGACCCCTACCATGGGGCACTGTTCCTCCCACTGACCCCTACCATGGGGCACTGTTCCTCCCACTGACCCCTACCATGGGGCACTGTTCCTCCCACTGACCCCTACCATGGGGCACTGTTCCTCCCACTGACCCCTACCATGGGGCACTGTTCCTCCCACTGACCCCTACCATGGGGCACTGTTCCTCCCACTGACCCCTACCATGGGGCACTGTTCCTCCCACTGACCCCTACCATGGGGCACTGTTCCTCCCACTGACCCCTACCATGGGGCACTGTTCCTCCCACTGACCCCTACCATGGGGCACTGTTCCTCCCACTGACCCCTACCATGGGGCACCGTTCCTCCCACTGACCCCTACCATGGGGCACCGTTCCTCCCACTGACCCCTACCATGGGGCACCGTTCCTCCCACTGACCCCTACCATGGGGCACCGTTCCTCCCACTGACCCCTACCATGGGGCACCGTTCCTCCCACTGACCCCTACCATGGGGCACCGTTCCTCCCACTGACCCCTACCATGGGGCACCGTTCCTCCCACTGACCCCTACCATGGGGCACCGTTCCTCCCACTGACCCCTACCATGGGGCACCGTTCCTCCCACTGACCCCTACCATGGGGCACCGTTCCTCCCACTGACCCCTACCATGGGGCACCGTTCCTCCCACTGACCCCTACCATGGGGCACCGTTCCTCCCACTGATCCCTACCATGGGGCACCGTTCCTCCCACTGACCCCTACCATGGGGCACCGTTCCTCCCACTGACCCCTACCATGGGGCACTGTTCCTTCCACTGACCCCAACCACGGGGTACTGTTCCTCCCACTGACCCCAACCACGGGGCACTGTTCCTCCCATTGACCCCAACCACGGGGCACTGTTCCTCTCACTGACCCCTACCATGGGGCACTGTTCCTTCCACTGACCCCAACCACGGGGTACTGTTCCTCCCACTGTCCCCAACCACGGGGCACTGTTCCTCCCACTGACCCCAACCATGGGGCACTGTTCCTCCCACTGACCCCAACCATGGGGCACTGTTCCTCCCACTGACCCAAATGATGGGGCTCTGTTCCTCCCACTGACCTCAACGATGGGGCACTGTTCCCCCCCACCCACACCCAATAACAAATATGGTCACTGTTTATTCCCACTGACCACAGTCCGGTCCCTGTTAAAGTTTGAAAGACAGTAAACTGACAGTTTGAAGACTGGCACACTGAAAATTGACTGAACCCTACTTTCGGTATGAGGACAACGGTTTCCCACATTTGCTGCACCTGGCAGGTGGTCCACACAGGACTATTCTCTGCTTCCCCTTCCCTCTCCCTCCGCCTTAACCCAGGTAAATACTCCCTTTTGATTTCTTCCTTCATCCTTGGCCTACTACTTTTCTCTTTTCCCCATCGCCTATGTTCAACTCTTCTCTCCTTTTTACTAATTTTGCCTTTGGTGTAATTGGCGCCCCTCTCTCCCACAAAGGTATTCTTACCTGCTGACGTGGCGCACTACCCTAAAACATTGTTAGTATCTCCCTCTTCTAAGCCATCAATGACGCCCTTGGTGCTCTGCTGATTGTAATGGTTTGCCTACAATTGCCACTGTAATATTCAAGCAGAATTCAATATCCTTGCCTCTGCTGTACATCTAATTCTGAATGTTAACTTTACGTCTCATTTTGCTTGTTGAAAAAAAAACTATCTTAAATCCAATAAAGCTTTTGTGAAACAAAAAACACTACTTAAGTCAATGTTATTGTGTATAAAGAATTTTTTTACTTAATGCCAACCGGAATTCTACAGGCAAGACACGAAGGAGCGTTCCTTTAATATATTGCCAGAACGTTGTAAAAAGCTTAATCCACCTAAAACAATTTCCCTTTTGGATGTGCAATAAAGTGTTGAATTATCCTTATTTTATCTAGGAACCCCAGTGGTGAGATCTTTACACAGCTGTCAAGCCCTTTAAGAGGGGTCACACTTTCTCTGCTGGGATTTCCATCGACCTTACAGTAATTAGAACAGAAAGAGTAAGATCTTAAACCAAATTAAGCAGAGCTCTGACCTCTGTGAATCCTTACCTTTGGAGTTTAAGTGGTGGGTGGAAGCGGGTACAAAATAACAAAAAAACAAAAACAAAACGGTTTTGGCTGGACCAGCACTTTCAATTACAACGGCAAAAAAACATACCTTGTGTATTCCTGAAGGAAGTGATAGACTGTCGGAAAGGATTCGGACAATCTGGTGCATCAGTTAGGTTGGCGAGGACCAGAAGAAGTAGCAGACTCTGGTTAGCCAGGGGTGAAGACTGATCCTGTTGGGGGGTTGGTTTGCTACCCACGCCCCCTAGTGTTAGCACTGTCCAAAGTCCACCTGAAAGACAATATCATGACCATATCAGTTTGGTTGCACCAAAATCTCAGGTCATTTAATCAAATATTTCCCTTTTTTGTGTCTTAAAAATCAAAGAGCAAGCTATTTTTAAGAGTCTGTAAAGACATTTTCATGGGCGCAATATTCAACGGGAAACTTTGGGGTCCACTTTAAAGAATATGTAAACCAAAAGGACAAAAAAAAAGTAATTTATTGTGGCTTACCAGTCCAAATACCTGTTGTGGCTACATTAGTTTGGTTTTTCAAACCAAGAAAATTTTCAACAAGTACCGAAAATACCTGTTGATACGGACAAAAAAAACTTGTGTTCTTGTAGCTTTCTGTGCATTGAGCAGAAACCTCAATTAATGTTGCAAATCTTCACAGCTCTCTCTTCCAAATGTAATGGAGATGAGGAATTGTGAGTGTTTGAAGCCCAAATAAAGAGCAGCCTTGGATGACAACCATGTTCCTGAATAAATACAGCACAATTAGTGAACGTTGTAACCCTAGGACGGTTCGTGTGGAAGGTCTCATTCAACAAGGCAGCCGAGGGGGGTGGCAAAAATGTACCACGACCAATGTGAGGTGTGTGGGATTATGCCTCAATATATGCGGAGGCCCAGCCTCTTTATAGTGTTTAAATGAGTTGTAAAGGCAGAAGGTTTTTTTTATCTTAATGCATTCTATATAGCAAGAAAAAAAACCTTCTGTGCGAAGCAGCCCCCCCCCCTCCCAGCACCCCCCTAATTACTTACCTGAGCCCCTTCTCTCTGCAGCAATGTCCACAAGTGTCTTAGCTGTCCTAGACACTCCTCCTGATTGTCTGAGAGACAACAGTGGCGCCATTGGCTCTGGCAGCTGTTAATCAAAATCAGTCAGCCAATCAGGGGAGAGGGGGTGGGGCTGGGTCGGGGCTCCGTGTCTGAATGGACACACGGAGCTCTGACTCGGCTCGGGTGCCCCCTGTAGCAAGTTGCTGGCTGATGGGGCACACAGCAGAGGGAGGGGCCAGGAGAGCAGAAGAGGGTCCCGAGAAGAGGAGGATCTGGGCTGCCCTGTGCAAAACCAACTGCACAAAGGATGTATTTATAACATGTTTGTTATTTTTAGAAAAAAAAAAAAACGAGCCTTTACAACCACTTTAAACAGGCAAGGAGAAGGTCTGCCTGCTTAAACGCCCTCTGAAAACTGATCCATTGTGGATCACTGTTCGAGGGGCTGCCACACGTCAGAACAAGCCCTTACTGGCAAGATCACCAGGTGAAAAGAAAGGGAAAAAGCTCAAAAAAGAAAAACTAATGCAGCTTCCAAAGCAAAGAACAGTTTGGGTTAAGATGTGCTTCAATTATTTTTTTAAGGATAACTATTGTTCGAATTTTTTTGAACTGCAGAAAAAAAAATGTCGAGAGCTTGCAATTGCACCCAAAGGCACTCTAAGTTCTGTTCGGTTTATGAATGGAAAATGATTAGAAATTTGAGTTATTGTGAATGAGGTGGACTTTCCCCATTCGGCAGAGCTGAAATGTTTCCCGCACGGCAATGTCAATGCGATTAATGATTCTACTATTTGACTACTGTGGTTCTTTAAATCAAACACCACTCCACTTTGATATGATCTGGCAATATTAAAGACATTCTTTTTACTGACTGCTTAGTATTACATATTCCAGATTTGTGAAGTGTCCTCTGCTAAAACCCACAGAGACCTGTCAAATTAAATTCCACTAAAGCTGTCACTTACTCTCCATAGAACTGACGTTCTACCAACCAAATATAAGAGATTAAAAAGATATATTTCTTTAGCAACGAAGAATGGTTTTCAAATCCCCCTAGGTGAAGGCTCCTAACAATTCCTTTAAAAGCGCAGTCCCCAAGCCGGAGCCAAATGCTCCCACCCAAAATCAGCTGTACAACAAACAAGAGCGGGCGATGAGGTCATGCAGGAATCGAGCAAGCTGCCCTTCACAGCCTGTAAAATGTGGCAGGCGAGGAAAAACATTCCAATGGCCTTACATCTTCTACACAACCATCAGAGGTGACTCTCAGAAACCAGGACTATGGAACACAGGCAGTCAGGATATAAGCCTGCTGGGTACGCTTAGAAAGGCAGGTAATTTTGGGTGACTTTATGATGCACATGTGACTACTGGGCATGGCAGGCTTGTAAAATTTTCATCAAGGCCCTCATACCCGAGGTGAGATCAGTAAGATGGTGTTTGCCCAGGAGAGATGGTTCCTCTGGCAACCAAGAAACAAATTCTCAACCTTCTGATCCATCAGCAAGCAGATTTGCACAGCATTCATCAAACTAAATGGAGAACGATTTAAAAAAATGGCTAAAATAAAATGTAAAACCCGACATTGATGTCAGGAAGAATAAAAAACTCCTATTTGTGCAAAATGACCATGTACAGGGCAGATGTTGTGACGATCTAATGTCTTTGGGACACCAAGGTGGATGAGTTAGAAAGCCCTGCTATTATTTTCTCTGTAAAAGACCAGCAGTGAAGGTGACAGTAGGCTAAACATACAGCACAAAACACTTGTTTGTATTTAAGGAATTGCTGCCCTGAACAGATGTCCAATGATGGTCAGTATGAACCTGCACGTCCCACTAGCAACACAGGAGATGTCTCGATTGCCCATCTTCATAGTCTACACATGTACAGTCACAAAAAGCACACCCGTTTGTCTTAGGGTTCATTTACACCAGATGCGCTAGCATGTGCGCGCTCAATGCACACATTGTGGTGTGAATGGATCCAAAAAGTAATGGCTGCCCTAAATAGATACCAAAGGTAGCCAGGTGGTACTTGCATGTGCCACTGCTCTCGCCGCATTAAAGGGCAATTCCGAATTAGAAAACAAAACATTTTTCTTCAGTAAAATACCATGGAATGGAAAAATTGCAGTTTTTGGGAAAGCTTAAATCCTATATTGGAGAAGTCGTGCACAAAAAAAGTCAAGTAGACGGCAAGTGGTCTCCCATTCAACTAATCTTTTCCAACCCCCAGTACTGACTTGCCATGCCTTGTTTGGCACTATGTCTCTTTGAGAACATATCAATTTTGGTAGAGAAGGCTTTAATACCTGAACTGCCCCCGATGACTGGGGGGGATATTTAAACTAGCAGCAGGAGCGGTTGAGGGAGCATTGCAGGATTTCAGGTACAGCTTACTCTCCAGCAAGGACAACCATGAGCAGAATAGTAGTAATTTTTCAAAATCTTACTTCAAATCCGGAGCGAATAGCAATGAAATGCAGAACACCTTGAATACGTCATACTGCAGATATATAGGCCATAGGATCTAGAAAAGGAGTGCCTAGGCACAGGTAGTGCACTGCTATTTTTTAGAAGCAATTCAAGGTAAAAGGTACATCTTTCAGGCTCTGCTTAGCCTATTAAACCAAATAAAAGGTGTGCTTTCCTATAAAAGTACTAAATCAATGTTGCCAAAAGTAAATGATACACACTTATAAGTGATCAGGTTACATAAACAAGGTAACATGAAACAAGTGCTCATCAGTTTAAATGTGCAATTATTTTTAAATTAAAGGACATGAGATGACATAAAAATCCATTAAGTCCACTAAAAACACAGCCAAAATTTGGGCAATCTAGTGCTTCCTTTCATGTATCACACCACTGGGTGCTTCATCATCTTAGGGGCCAGGGGACGTCCCTTCCTGTGGTGAAATGCGTTGGGCGAGATAGGCCCTGGCCAGTGACATCATCAGGTCCACGGACTGTCAGCGGCGTGGCAACACGTTTGATCCCCTGTATACATTGTACCTTTCTTTTAAAATAAAGTAGATTGGTTTTAGCCTTATTACACAATGCGGTCTGCTTTTGATCACCCTTGTGTTCTCGGAGGTCACCAGCTATTCATTTGTACATGCTGTGAGCAGGCCGTGGGAACTGCGGTATTGACATTGATAGCTCAAAGATCACTGATATTTGGTAAAATGCTGAAGCACTTGGTGGTGTGATACACTAAAGGAAGCACTGGATTGCACAAATTTTGTCCTGTATTTTTAGTGAACTTGATGGACTTTTATGTAATTTCATGCCATTTGACTCACAAGTGATTATACTTTTAAACAGATAAGCACAAGTTTCACGTCACCTTGTTTATGTAACCTGATCACTGATAAGTTTGTGTCAATTACTTTGGTGACATAATTGATCTGGCACGTTTATAGGAAAGCACACTTATTTTTTGGTTTAATCTTGGTTTCAGTTTTATGTTAATTTTTGTTTTCAAATTGATGGTGTGCTGCTTTTTTGAAGGTGCATTAATTTACTAAGTGCTATTTTTTTTTTAATTAATTTCTACTTCTTAGCCTATAACAGGGGTCTTCAAACAATTCAGTATGAGGGCCACTTTGTACATTTTACAAATACTTGTGAGCTGAAAAAAAATCCCCATCAGAGTCCCACCATTACATCAGGGTCCATATCAGAGTCTCCTTCACATCAGAGTCCTGATCAAAGTCTCCCCCCCCCCCCCCCCCCCACTTACAAAGTACAGCAGGTGAGGGTTGGGAGGGACTGAAGCACAGACAATTGGCAACATTTGCCGACCTTAATGAGTTTCTAGAGGCTGAAGGTTTTTTACCTTCATGCATGGAGGTAAAAAGCCTTCTGTGTGCTGAGCCCCCCCCCCCAATCCTTACCGGAGCTCCCTCAATGAGGACAGAGCAGAGGGGTGGGGGCCAAGCCACGGTTCTGTGTGTCTGATGGAGGCACAGAGCAGCACCTAGGGAGAGAGCATGCATTGGTGCCCCCAAAGCACACGGCTTTCTCTGGGGGCACTGCTCAAGGGGGAGGAGCTAGGAGCAACGGTCAGGGATCGGAGCTGCTCTGTGCAAAACCACTGCACAGAGCAGGTAAGTATAACATTTTTAATAAGCCTTAATACCACTTTAATCCTGAATTTGTGCATACTGAGGATATGCCACTGACCCTTCTAGAGGGCAATATAAAACCAAATGTGGCCCATTGACTGTAGTTTGGAGAACCCTGGCCTAATTCTTAGATAAGATTTTCGAAAGAAAATTCTTTTGAAATTCGACCCATGTATGGCCTATACATGGGTCGAATTTCAAAAGAATTTTCTTTCGAAAATTTTATCTAAGAATTTTCGTTCATATTTCGCACTATTAGTGGGCTGGAGCAACAGCCGATTTTTGTGCGGCAATCAAATTTGTATAATCGGAAAATGTTGGAAATTTTTTGAAAAACGAATGACTTTCTAATCAATGATGGGAGAATCGTGCAAGAAATGTAAAATCGAAAAAGAAATGCACATGTGCAAGAAAAGAAAATTCAAGGAAAGAAAAGAAGATTCTCAGACACATTCTTTTCTGTAGCAACAGGAGGTGAAATTGAAGGCTTGGTTGGCCGAATTTCTAAATCAATGGTGGCACCATTGGATCACAAAACGCACAAATTGTCTGATTTTCAAAAGAAAATTCTTTTGAAATTCGACCATGTATGGCCAGTCTTAAAAAGGTAAAAAAAATCTTCCACGATAAAAAAACTTTTTGAGTTCAGATTCAGTTTAGGTAGCAACAGTAGCATATAGGTAGACAAGCAAAACTAAAAACCTGACCCATTGCAAACATGAAATTACTTTACGTAAAAAGCATTTTAATCTCGTACGTACCTTTTCAATTTTATACTTTTTAATTTTTTTTATTTAAGTATTACGATTCAGACAAGAAACCTGAAATGAGGATTTCTACTCTAACCTCTCCATTGGTTCCATTCACTTCCCCTCTCCTCAGAACTCTGACAATTCACAGCGAAACTGGAGACCTTGTTTACGTGAATTAAACTGAGCTCTTTTCATGTTAAAAAAAAAAAAAAATCAGATATTTCTTGACTTGACCTCAGTCCAGCAGCTCTGGTGCTGCCAATGTTTCAGATTGCTAAAATAACATAACAAATTTACTTCTCTCTGGCAGCAATACAATCCCTCTGAAGGTAAAAAAAAAAATCTCCAACAGAACGACGACCGAAAGCAAAATAAACCGAAGCTTCAAGTGTAAACTACTACACCACCATTCAATGTACTTTTCTCTCTGAAGGTAGAAAATCTACAACAGAACGACAACCTAAAGCAAAATAAACTGAGGCTTCAAGTGTAAACTATTACACTGCCACTCAATGTACTTTTTCACTCCTAAAGATGTACAACAACTGAACCAAATAAGAGCTAAATAGCCTAAGATCAAGAGCTTCTTTTCAGCTTCTAAAACCTGGAAAGGTTGCTACAGTGGATATAAAAAGTCTACACACCCGTTAAAATGTCAGGTTTCTGTGATCAAAAAAATGAGACAAAGATAAATCATTTGAGAACTTTTTCCACCTTTAATGTGACCTCTAAATTGTACAACTCAATTGAAAAACAAACTAAAATCTTTTTTTTTTTTTTTTTTTTGGGGGGTGGGGTGGGGTGGGGTGGTAAACCTAAAAAACTAAAATAATGTGGTTGCTGTGCACACCCTCTTATAACTAGGGATGTAGCTGTGTTCAGAATTAAGCAATCACATTCAAACTCATGTTAAATATGAGTCGGTACACATCTGCCATCATTTAAAGTGCCTCTGATTAACCCCAAATAAAGTTCAGCTGTTCTAGTAGGTCTTTCCTGACATTTTCTTAGTTGCATCCTACAGCAAAAGCCATGATCCGCAGAGAACTGCCAAAGCATCAGAGGGATCTCATTGTTAAAAGGTATCAGTCAGGAGAAGGGTACAAAAGATTTTCCAAGGCATTAGAACTACCATTGAACACAGTGAAGATAGTCATCATCAAGTGGAGAAAATATGGCAGCACAGTACCAAGAACCGGACATCCTTCCAAAATTGATGAAAAGACGAGAAGAAAACTGGTCAGGGAGGCTGCTAAGAGGCTTACAGCAACATTAAAGGAGCTGCAGGAATATTTGGCAAGTACTGGCTGTGTGGTACATGTGACAACAATCTCCTGTATTCTTCATATGTCTGGGCTATGGGGTAGAGTGGCAAGATGGAAGCCTTTTCTTATGAAGAAAAACATCCAAGCCCGGCTAAATTTTGCAAAAACACATCTGAAGTCTTCCAAAAGCATGTGGAAAAATGTGTTCTGGTCTGATGAAGTCAAGGTTGAACTTTGTGGCCATAATTCCAAAAGATATGTTTGGCACAAAGACAACAATGCACATCACCAAAAGAACACCATACCCACTGTGAAGCATGGTGGCGGCAGCATCATGCTTTGGTGCAGTTTTTCTTCAGCTGGAACAGGGACCTTAGTCAAGGTAGAGGGGAGTTATGAACAGTTCCAAATACCAGTCAATATTGGCACAACACCTTCAGGCTTCTGCAAGAAAGCTGAACATGAAGAGGAACTTCATCTTTCAGCATGACAACGACCCAAAGCATACATCCAAATCAACAAAGGAATGGCTTCACCAGAAGAAGATTAAAGTTTAAAGATTAAAGTGGAATGGCCCAGCCAGAGCACAGACCTGAATCTGATTGAAAATCTGTGGGGTGATCTGAAGAGGGCTGTGCACAGGAGATGCCCTCGCAATCTGACACATTTGGAGTGCTATTGCAAAGAAGAGCGGGCAAATATTGCCAAGTCAAGATGTGCCATGCTGATAGACTCATACCCAAAAAGACTGAGTGCTGTAATAACATCAAAAGGTGCTTCAACAAAGTATTCCTTTAAGGGTGTGCACACTTATGAAACCATCTTATTTTAGTTTTTTACTTCCCTCCACCTAAAAGATTTCAGTTTGCTGTTCACCTGAGTTGTACAGTTTATAGGTCACATTAAAAGGTGGAAAAAGTTCTGAAATTATTTATCTTGTCTCATTTTTGTTTACATCAGAGAAACCTGACATTTTAACAGTGGTGTGTAGACTTCTTATATTATTATTATACAGGATTTATATAGCGCCAACCGTCTGCGCAGCGCTTTACAACATGACAGTACACTTACAATACAAATCAATACAGGAGGGATCAGAGGGCCCTGCTCATTAGAGCTTACAATCTAGGAGGATATCCACTGTATTTACGCAGAGGCGGTGCAAGCATTTTCAGAGCATGACGTCTTAGTACCAGTAAACTGTAGAAGTATAAAATTTTCAGTGCCCATTCACACCGATCAGTCATAACATTCAGATTACTGACAAGTAAAGTGAATAACATGGATTATCTTGTTACAAAGGCATCTGAAAGTGAGTGGGATATATTAGGCAGCAAGTAAACATGTTGTGCATAAAGTTGATGTGTTGAAAGCATAAAAACCAGGCAACACAACTTGTTTACGGGACAACCTATCTGCTGATGGGTCAGGGTTCCTATGCTGACTCTTGTCCACAGCCAAAAGTGCCTACAATGGGCATGTAAGCATCAGAACTGGACCACAGAGCAATGGAAGAAGGTGGCCTGGTCTGATGAATTATGTTTTCATTTACAAAATGTGGATAGGCGGGTGAGTGTGCATCCTTTATCTGGGGAAGAGATGGCACCAGGATGCAGTATAGGAGGAAGGCAAGCTGGCGGAGGCAGTGCATTGGTTTGGGTAATGTTCTGTATGGAAACCTTGGTACTACCATTCATGTGGATGTTACTTTGACATGTACTACCTACCTAGAAATTGTTGCACTCCTTCATGGAAATGGTATGCCCTAATGGCAGTGGCCTCTTTCAACAGGATAATGTTCTCTGCCACACTGCAATAACGGACCAAGGAAAACAAGAATGTGTTCAAGGTGTTGTCTTGGTCTCTAACTTCTCCAGAGCTCAACCCATTGAGCATCTGTGGGATGTGCTGGAAAAACAAGTCCGGTCCATGGAGACCCCACCTCACAACTTACAGGAGTTGAAGGAGAAGTTCAAGTTTTTTTTGCAGGAAAAAAAAAAAAAGGCATTTTTTTTTTTTGTATGAGCCTGAAAAGCTTTGACTCACGATCAGAAGAAGAAGAAGAAAATGAACTACAAATGCTATACAAAACGTCAGTGACAGCTGTCTGCCCCGTACATCGCAGGCAGTTTCAAAGACAGGAAGACTCAATTTACTACTAGAGTGCTCGTCAGCACCCTGGTAGTTCATTGAGACCTACAAGTGGACAGCCAATGTAGTTCATCAAGTCAATGTGTTTGCGACCTGCGTTTGGGTTGTCAACTTGAACTGACCCCCGCAGCAGATCGTAAGGGCATAGCGATCCCATGGTCTGTCCTAGTCCTTCAAGGGGTGGCTCAGCCTCACCTTATTTTGTTTTATGAATTCTTCAATATGGAGCACACTATGGTGCTCTGGGAAGCTCTGTGATAGAAACTAAGAGAAAATTGCAGCTTTGGTGCGCTGATGACCTACTTATAAGTGGTAAACTTCTTGGTGACTAAAGACACATGGTGGTCCATTCGTTTTTGAAACACACAAAGCACTTCTGAATGGAAGGACGGTATAGAGCACCTTATTTCAAAAAGCATTCCACCATTTGATGCACTTTTGTGCTACATTTTGCACATGGTATTAGTCTTATTGCACCATAAAGAGACTGCACTTTTAAAATCATATGGGTTCATTGATACATATTTTGTAAATTTTGCACTTTCATGATTTATGAATTTATGGATAGCACTTTGGTTATATCTTGCACATGGCATTTGCCTTATTGTGCTACAATGACATTGCACTTTATAATTGTATGGCTTCACTGGTACATATTTTTGTAAGACAGCACTTTATGATTTATTAATTCATTGATATTATCAAAAGAGTGCTAGCGCAGTATTTCTATATTTTATGATCTAATACCAGGTTTGTATTTTGAGGTACTTGGTTTGAGTAGCAGCTTTCAATTGTACTGTATATAATAGTTTTTGATGCAATCCATGTGAAAGTGCTGGTGTTTTCAGGGCCAGTTCACATCAGATGCAGCTCCATGCGCTTTTTTTTCTGCACTAAAAATGCATGCACAGTGTTTTCCATGTATTCCAATGGCTCTAGTTCACACCAATGCAGTCAGTTTCTGCACCGGAAGCTGAATGGAACTGACTGCATTGGTGTGAACTAGAGCCATTGAAATACATGGGAAACATTGTGCATGCATTTTTAAGGCCAGTTCACACCACAAAAATGCACTCATACTTTCCGGATCAGTTTTAGCCAACAGTTCATGCCACATGCAGTTCCAGTGCATTTTTGATACAATTTGCTAGGATCCAGTACAGTTCTGTGCAGAAAAAAAAATTGTATGTATTACCTTGGGGAGATGCAGACTAGAATACTGCAATCACTTCACAGCAAATGATATCACGTGATGCATTTCAGTTATCTTGCAAACCTGGCCTGTTAGTGGGCCCTGAGGACAGAAGTTGATGACCATTGAACTAGAGCCATTGGAATACATGGAAAACACTGCATGCATTTGTAGTGCAGGAAAAAAAAGCGTACGGAACTGCATCTGGTGTGAACTAGCACTTACAGAACATGAGGATGAAGAATAGAGATCAGTATCAGATGTAGTCATGATAATGTTACTGTAATAATATGAATGCATGAAGGTATAAACGACACAGAAACCAGGGAGCAGAGCTACTAGTGTTGTGTATAGCATTGTGTGACGAGGATAGGTGCGCTACCTTGGATTGTGTAAGCAAACGTTATAGAGCAAAGATCTCCAAACTGTGGCCCGCAGCCCTTTGCTTGCTTTTATCTGGCCCTTGGGGCATTATTCCCCCCACTGTCAGCAACAGTGGGTCATGGTCCCTACCACTGATACTGACAATGGTGCACTAGTCCTCTCACTGACACCAATGATGGGGCACTATTCCTCCCACTGACAGCAAAGATTGGGCACTATTCCTCCCATTGATACCAATGATGGGGTACTATTCCTCCCACTGACACAAATGATGGGGCACTATTCTTCCCAATGACACCAATGATGGAGCACTATTCCTCCCACTGACACCAACACTGACACCAACACCAGGCACTGTTCCTCCCATTGCTACAAATGATGGGGCACTACTAAACCCCCTCAATACCAATGATGGGGAATTGTTTAATCCCACTGACGTCAGGACATTTTTTTTACTCCCACTGGCCACAGTCCGGCCCCCCTAAAGTTTAAAGCAGGGGTCTTCAAACTGCAGCCCTCCAGGTGTTCAGGAACTACAATTCCCATCATGCCTAGTCATGTCTGTGAATGTCAGAGTTTTACAATGCCTCATGGGATGTGTAGTTCTGCAACAGCTGGAGGGCCGTAGTTTGAGGATCCCTGGTTTAAAGGATAGAAAACTGGCCCTTTGTTTAGAAAATCTGAAGACCACTGCTATAGAGGGAAAAGGGTGTGGTAAAGGCTTGCCATATTCCCCAAATTTACAGTTATTGTCAGAATTTTCAGAAGATGATGGGGGTGACTTACAATACGGGTCTGATAAGCAAGGACTATAAAGCCATAAGAGAAAGAAAAGAGGAGAAACGAAGCACAGTGAGAAAATAATGTGTTTTTGAGTGGAGAGCCAAGACAGGTGGGAATGGGAGGGAGAGGAAAGAGGTAGATACAACAATGAAAGGAGGCAGGGAAGGGCAGGAAATGGTTAGAATAGGGTGGGGGAGATTTGCTAAAGCTGGTGCACTCAGAATCTGGTGCAGCTGTGCACGGTAGCCAATAAGTGTCTAATTTTGTCCCGGTTTACACTGCCGCGACTTTGTAACCAACATCCCAGTGAGGCTTCGGCACAACTTGCATACGGACTTCTTTAACAGAAGTCAATGCAAGTCGTGTCAAAGTTGCACCAAAAATAGTGCAGAAAACTTTTTCTAAGTCGCTCCTATTAGAACGGTTCCATTGCACTTAATGGGGCGTGACCTGTCATGCGACTTGTGCTCTCAAAGTCGGAGGGCATGTCACACCAGTGTGAACAGGGCCTTCAGCTTGTTCAATTAAGCTTTGGCAATAAAACCTGGAAGCGGATTGGTTTCTATGCAGAGCTGCACCAGATTCTGCACTCTTCAGTTTTAGTAACAATGGTCTGGAAAAAAAAGAAACCCATTCACTAGCTTACAAGTAAAAGTAGAGAAAAATCAAGCATTCTAAATACGTTCTTCCAGCGTTTTCCTTTCCAAATCGATTTTCGATGTCCCTTTACACTTACTAGAAAGTGTGACTACTCCAGAAGAGTCTATTCCCTGGGACATCACCCTCGCCTTGCATGTCATAGCCCACTCTTCTTCTTATGCCTCGTACACACGATCGGAAATTCCCCCAGCAAAAGTCGGATGTGAGCTTTTGGTCGGAAATTCCGACCGTGTGTATGCTCCATTGGACTTTTGCTGGCGAAATTCCCGCCCGCAAAAGATTGAGAGCAGGTTCTCTATTTTGCGGTCGGAAAAAGTTCCCATTGGAAATTCCGATTGTAGCAATTCCGACGCGCAAAATCCCTACGCATGCTCGGAAACAATTCGACGTATGCTCGGAAGCATTGAATTTCATTTTCTCGGCTCGTTGTAGTGTTGTATGTCACCACGTTCTTGACGGTCGAAAGTTCAGAGGACTTTTGTGTGACCGTGTGTATGCAAGCCAAGCTTGAGCGGAATTCCGTTTGTGTGTACGCAGCATAAGAGTGTCTAAATTTCTCTCTTCACTGGCCCAGCTCCTCTGCACCTCCTTTCCTTATATAAATAACGGGTTCTCCAAGTGTCTTTTCTGTTATCTTTCCCGACAAAGGGCATTTACAAAGGTAAAAGATGGTGGGGTTCACCATGAAAATCTTGGCAGTTTACAACTTCAATATGGAAAGTTTCCAAAAGCATTTTCTGAATTTAGAAAATTGTTGTATTTTATATATGCTGCTGAGTTATAGGCCGCAAATCGTATAATAAACCGATTTTTCATTTTTTATTACTTGTTAACATTATACAGCAGCACAAGATGAACGGGCGGAATGAAAATCAGATCTTCTCAGCTGGCTGCCTGCCTACCCTGTATATGTTTGAAAACATTCCTGAGGCACATCTTTCAAGGATAAAGGGATTTCTATTTTAGAGTGAAAGATTGAATATTTTCTGGTCTTTAACACAACTGTAGATGACTACATATGTGAAGTAGTCTTTTCTTGGGACAGAGTCTGATGTATCAGAGATACAACACTTGGTCTATACCCAGTCTGAGCCATCCACAACAAAGCCAACAGTCAAGCTCCAAGGCAGCTTGAGGATTTTGGCTCCGGTGGAGGACTACGAACTGCGTGTTTAGAGTATACAGAGAATATCCGGATGTGAAGGAGAGCTGTTAATATTGAATAAACTGCCCAGCTGTTGATGTTTAATTCTCTCCTGGACTGTTTATAGACTTGTGGCAGTATGCTGTAATGAACTATCGCAGGATGTTACTCTTACTGAAGACAAAAGAGAAAACATCCACAGGATAACACTGATCATCATGACCAATAAAGGTGACTACACTGGGGTTAATAAAAGCCAATTATTCCAGCCAGAACGGCAGGCAGAGAGATACCTGCTCAACTGTGAACCCCCCGACATCTGATGCTGTCCTCCTCACAATCTGTTGTCCCTTTGTAGCCACTTATTCTAGCATACTATTCCCAATGCACAGGATCCTGCAGAAATGGCTGTGTATGTAGGAGGGTGCTGCAGCGACTATTGGCTGGAACCGAAGACAATCAGATTGAAAGAATGTCACCAGCAGACCACAGATCTCCAAAAAGCTTTTATCGGCAATTACATTGTTACAGCAAAAGCAATGTTTTGGAGCTTCACAGGACAGCTTCATCCGGTCTGTGCCTGATGAAAGGGTCCTGTGAGGTTCTGAAAAGTTGCTTCTGCTATAACGATGATCGCTGGTAAAAGCTTTGGACCAATTTTGGAGATCTCTGGTGTGCTGGTGACATTCTTTCGCTCTGGGAAGCGACGAAAACACAGTTGATAAAGACTTGCAGCCAAGCCATAAGCAGTTTGCTTAAAAACAGACTCTTCAAGAGTAGACTAAGACGGATCTAAATCAGAGATGGTAATGGGGGTCCCAGGAAAAATTTTAAATGGATGCCCAGAAAGGTCAGAGCGCGACTCTGGAAGGGATGGCGCTTACAGCCTCAGAGAGCTGATTACTCCAATAACTGGGCACAAACTGACAAGTCAAAAGCAGTCACATAGTTTCTTGTGGACAAGGAGGAGCAGCACAGTGAAGCTACAGAAGATTCCTAAAAGGACGACCCCAGATCAATTCTTTGAGGGCAGGGACTGATGCGAATGTACAATATATATATATGTAAGGCACTGCATAAATTGACAGCGCTATATAACAGTGATAAATAAAGAGGGGTCCAAAGAAGTTTGTGACTGCAGGCATCTTGTCCTTCCAGGTTTACTGGATAACTTCCCTAAGAACCAGTAGGGGAGTATGGGCTGAGGTCACCAAAGCAGATGGACTAACCACATGTGTTAAAGCAGTTCTAAATTTGAAAGGGTTTTTACCTTAATGCATTCTCTGCATTAAGAAAAAAAAAACTTCCACTGTGTCCCCCCCCAAAAAACCATTACATGACTCCTGCATTGATGAAGCCATTGGCTCCTGCAGCTGTCTGTGGAATCCAGTGAGTAGAATGTCTATGGACACACACCACCTGTATCGGGAGAGAGCCAGCACGTCTGCCCCCATAGCAAGTGGCTAGCTATGGGGGCAGACACAGGAGAGGAAGAGCCAATAACCAGCGGCAACCCCCAGAAGAGGAGGTAAGGGGCAGGTCTGTGCAATACTATTGCACAGAGCAGGTAAGTTTAAGCCCGTTTATTATTTTAATTTAAAAAATAGACTTTACAATCACTTTAATAGGATTCAGTATATTAATTCTATTTTGTTTTTGTTTTTTATTTCATGTGCCTTTATGTTTTATCCCTATTTACTGAAATGTTGGAGTGAAGAGGCCGGAGTCAGACTGTCCATTTTTTATTACAATCGCTACCCCAATCACCAGCCTTCAGCTCCAAATGCCAAAAGAACCCCTGCTTCTCAGGGACCACAAAGCATGCAAATACTGACTTTTCATCTAAGCTGAACCTCAGCCATATCTACTCTCCAAAACATAATGCGAAGCAGGCACCACGGTGACCTACCTAAAAGCGCCATTATTGTATTGTGCGATGGTTAGAACCCCTCCAAATGACTGAATTCAGGTGTTTCCAATGAAGGGAGATGTAGTTAATGTTACAGCATACAAAGATATTGCACACCTTTGTGAGCTTCCAATATTTGTAGCTACAGCTTGAGAAAGACCTTTTTGTGTTCCAGCATGTCAATGCCTCTCTGCATAAAGCCAGCTAAAGCCATAAAGATATGGTTTCATGCAGTTTGCTGTGAAGAACTCAAGTGAACTACAAAGATCCCTGACCTCACCCCAATGGGCAACACTGGGATGATCCGCTGACTAAGAGTGAGGTCTTCTCATTCAACATCTTTACTTGACCTCACAAATGCTCTTTTGCTTAACTGGGTGCAAATTCCGACAGACACATTCTAAAGTCTTGTGGGAAGCCTTCCCAAAAGGGTGGAGGCTGTTTTAGCTGGAAAGGTAGGACAAAGCCATATTTAAGGCCATGGTTTGAGAATGGGATGTCCAAAGTGTCCACAAAGTTTTGTCTATATAGTGTGCATTATTCTCCACTGACTCCCACCTCCCCCACCAAGTTCCCAAGCTTTGCCCATTTATGTTTTTTTTTTGTTTAATAACAGGTTCCCTTGAAGCTGTTGGAGACTTTGAGAAAAGGGTATTTGAGATGTAGGTCTCGGAAGAATTGCAGGCAGTGACTTTACTTTTAGCATTATGAGGCAGATCAAAGACACAGTTTATGGAGCTTTTGTAATGAATGCAGTTTCTGTTTGAAAGGAAAAGGGGGGATATTTCCAAAGACACGCTGACACAAATGCCAAAATAAAGTGAGAGGTTGGGAAAGCGTTTATTCGCCTGCGGTAGGAAAAAGTTAATGCCGCTCTTGAACATAAACCATGAGCTGCAAGCTGGGTAGTTTCCATGCTGTATGAGTGGAATGGTTTCTCATGGATGCCTGTGATGTGTGATATTCCCAGCGCAGAGTCATCAGACCACGCGCCTACTTCACCATCTCCCATCATAGTAAAGGGGTTAACATAATATTGAGCTGCTCCATGCAAGTCATCCTTATGTAAATTTATAAGGCAGCAAGAAGAAAAATATCAATCTCAACACTGAATAAAATGAACCTACTCAACTATATAAAGAAATGCCCCAACCCAACAGCTAAAATGGAAAAGGCCTGAAAAATATCCACCTACCCTTGCTCTGTGTGAATGGAAAAATTAAATGAAAAAAAGATAAGTAGAATGTGTCCCCTATCAGTATGACATGGTTTAAAGTGTACATCTGGGAAAAATAAAAAGAAACAAACATTCAAGTAATCCTCTGTCAATACAGACTAGCGCCATGTTTTATTCCCTTTAAAATGGCTTGAGGCTTGCGTTTTACCACAAATCCAGTATGTGCCTCTTCTGCACAGAAATCGCAACGAGTGTTGTCAGCCATGCCTGCTGGACTACAGTACTTCACCTATCCCCACCACTCTTTGTCCCTCCACACATGCATACAATGCTTCTGCTTTGATTCCCAACTGTCTGCCCACACACTGTGCAGAGAAAGGGACAAGTAGCTCTGGTAGAATGCCAACATCAACAGGAACAAAGTCAGCTGAATATGACTAACAACCGCTAGGTAAACCATGATCTAGAAGTCTAGATCACTGGTCTCCAAACCGTGGCCCGTGGGCTGGATGTAGCCCTTGGTCACTATTCCTCCCACTGACACCAAAGATGGGGATTGGTCTTTCCACTAATACCAACAATGGGGATTGGTCTTTCCACTAATACCAACAATGGGGATTGGTCTTTCCACTAATACCAATGATGGGTCACTATTCTTCCCACTGACACCAATGATGGAGCACTATTCCTCCCACTGAAACCAACAATGGAGATTATTCTTCCTACTAACACCAATGCCTCCTACTGCCCACAAACTTAATTATTTTACCCCCATTGACTATCAAGTCTGAGCCATTTTCTACTCCCACTGGTCACAATGCTGAGGCAAGGCTACTTATGAACATCCCTTTGAGGGATCATATCACCCCCGTTCTTTGTGCCTTGCACTGGCTGCAGGTTTACCATCGTACTCTGTTTAAAGCAGGTTGTATCATGTTTAAAATCATGAGAAGCCTTGCTCTGAGTTACCTCTGTTCACGTTTTCACAAACGAATTCTGGGCAGATCACTTAGATCGAGCAGAAGAGACCTCCTCCGCATCTCTGTGCCTAAGAAGACGCGGTATGGTGGTCGAGTTCTCTCATACCAGGGTGCCGTGCTGTGAAAGAGCCTCCCTGCCAAGCTCCAGGAGGCCCGTACCATCCTGGTCTTTCGCAGGAAATTGAAGACTTGACTCTTCACTCAAGCCTTTCCTGCTTAGCCTTTCTGGTTCCATTTTTCATGCTGCTTTCCTGTTGCTGTCTCCTCCTAGTCCCTGGGTTTCTCGAGGGACTTCGCCAAGCGCGTCGGGACCCTTTCGGGGTAAGACCACGCTATATCAAGATACCTCTCAACTCAACTGTCCAGTCCTTCTAAAATCTGAAGGACAGTAAACTGGCCCATTGCTTAGAAAGTTTGGAGACCCATGATCTAGATAGATAATAACGTTCACAAGCCAAGTGATGAGTGCTAAAACAAACCAAACTAAAACAAGGCTTTAATTTGCAATTAATCACGTATATTGGAGCAAATCATTTTTGCTCATTACTTATGCAGATCCAATTAAGCAGTACTGGACAGCGATTGTATTTTACCGTTTCCCTGTGAAAACAAGAACCCAGGCACCTACTATAAATAGGGTACAAAAGTTTATAAAAATGTAATAAAATGTCTTGTAATAAAAAAAAAAAAAAAAAAAAAAAACACTTAATTTTGCACTTTGATTACTGTTGACCCTCGAGAGATTTGGCAGGTAATGTCCGAGTTTAAATGTTTTAGCCTTAAAATCACTAGAACAATGCGACTTGTATCCTACGGTTATGTATTTATGTTGGTATGGCAGCTGAGCAGCTACAGTAGATTTCTTAACAGGATAGCTAATATTGGAAGCCATCTTTTGGCATCATCTACTCTGGTTAGAATAAACCTTAAAGTGAACTTTAAAGTCCAACTTCGGGTAGGGGAGACCGCCCCCTAGGAGCACACCCTTTCCTTCCTTTAAAAAAAAAAAAAAAAAAAAAAGTTATTTTAGTACATGTGCCTTTCTTCCTCTTCATCTTATGGTGCCATGATGGGTCATCTAATGCAGAGAATAGCACCTACCTTAGAACATTCTCTGCATTAGTTTCCAATTAGTCCAGAGAGATGTCATACCTTGGCTCACAGGAAGCAGGTGAATCCACGCTAGGCATCTTTTAACCCAGAAACAGACTGTACAGTGTAGTGTTGGCCTATGGAGAAAGTAAGCACTGCTTGTTGTGTTTTTGGAGTTAGCAGCTTTGGAGTTAGGCTTTAATATCTCTTTCCCTGTAATCCTGTACCCATGGTGGCCTTCAGAGGTCCAGCAGAGAACAGCTTACCCATAAGAACGAATAGAGCCCTGGCACTCATGTGCACCAAGAACAGGATGGTTTCATTAGAAAGCCTGTGTAGTGTCGCAAATCAGATCATTGGATTGATGTGGACTTTAAATATTTGAGCTGGTGGGATTTATTGGACTGGTGGATTATGAAAGGACAATTCTATCAAGGGTGCACGGATACAAAAACACACAAGGGACGCAATTGCCTAGTGCATTACCCCAGATTTCTGAAAGGAAACCAAACAGTCAAAAGAAGCCCTGAAGAAGGGGATGTGTCCCAGAAACGCGTCAACTTGCCAACTTCGCCAACTGCTCGGTCACCCGTTGTTACGTTGATTGACCATCACAGAGTGTCATGCGTAATTGCTTCTGTCGTTTGTGAGTATTCATTTGGCCGTTTGGTTTCCTTTAATAAATCTTGGGTAATACACTAGGCGTGTGGTCTTTTGCCGTTTCTAGTTGGATTCCCCTGTCTGAGGAGGGCTTCACCGCTGAAGCATTTGTCTTTGAGATTGTATAGGCCGTGCTTCCATTCCTTACTGGTGACTGGCCTTTTGAGCTTGAGAAATTGTTTGTTCTACTACAAGGGTACACGGGTGTTATACAAAGAATTAAATTTAACAGATATTTACACAGCGACTGTTTTACTTTATATTGTGGTTTAAAACCGGCACCAAGTCCTAGCATTTGTAATTGGTGTGGCCAGGACACACAGCACACACCAGCTAGAAGCCATAGGGACTTGGTGATCATCATCTCAATAAGAAAGAGGTGCTATTCCATTTCTATGTATGGGGGCACTAGGAATGTGTTTGAGGGGCAAGGGGATGGCAGGTTGGGAACCATTGGTGGGAGGGATATAAAGTAGGCAAAAACTTTTAACGTTTGTTCTACACTTTATAATAACTTCACTCCTGGAAAATATAATATACTTTCCCCTTTAAGGCAAGGCTTACTGTGCAGGACAGTGTGAAATCACTCAGATACTATGTAATCTTCAGAAAAACAAGCCCTGTTATCGCTATACTCTGAATAAACGGTCAGTGCTGCTCTGTCTGCCTTGTAAGCCTCGTGTCGCTGCTCTGTGCACAAATGACAGGGCCAGTTAAGATACGAGGGGTCTTGTGACCGGCCTGTGTACATCACTGGCACCACACTGACTAGACCTAGGCTCCAGGCTCTGATACTTGGCATGGCCGTTTCCTGACTGATCAGACACGTTGCCAGATCTCCCAGAGTCCTTCTTCTGCCACGACTGTCCCCTCTACCTCCTGTAATCACATTACCCCCTCCCCTGGATGTTTAGTTAGCATTTGCCAAAAACATAATAAGCCAGTTTCTCCAAAGTAAATACTCTGCGAAAGATAGAACGGACCCATGCCTTAACTCATGAAAGGCAAATACAATATCCTGGATTTTTGGTAAAACATTTTATGAACGTAGGTCAATAACATAAGTGCTCTTTTGAAAAAACAAAAACTTCACTTTAGAAGACCTTAGGAGGTAGAAAAAACCCCAAGGTAACTACACTATATTACCAAAAATATTGGGACGCCTGTCTTTACACACACATGACTTTTAATGGCATCCCAGTCAGTCCGTAGGGTTCAATATTGAGTTGGCCCACCCTTTGCAGCTATAACAGCTTCAACTCTTCTGGGAAGGCTGTCCACAAGGTTTAGGAGTGTGTCTATGGGAATGTTCGACCATTCTTCCAGAAGCGCATTTGTGAGGTCAGGCGCTGATGTTGGACGAGAAGGCCTGGCTTGCAGTTTCCGCTCTAATTCATCCCAAAGGTGTTCTATCAGGTTGAGGTGCAGGCCAGTCAAGTTCCTCCATCCCAAACTCGCTCATCCAGTTCTTTATGGACCTTGCTTTGTACACTGGTGCGCAGTCATGTTGGAACAGGAAGGGGCCATCCCCAAACTGTTCCCACAAAGTTGAGAGCATGAAATTGTCCAAAATGTCTCAGTATGCTGATGCCTTAAGAGGTCCCTTCACTGGAACTAAGGGGCCAAGCCCAACCCCTGAAGCACAACCCCACACCATAATCCCCCCTCCACCAAATGGTTTGGACAAGTGCACAAAGCAAGGTCCATAAAAACATGGATGAGCGAGTTTGGGGTGGAGGAACATGACTGGCCTGCACAGAGTCCTGACCTCAACCTGATCGAACACCTTTGGGATGAATTAGAGCGGAGACTGCGAGCCAAGCCTTTTCGTCCATCAGTGCCTGACCTCACAAATGCTCTTCTGGAAGAATGGTCAAACATTTCCATAGACAAACTCCTAAACCTTGTGGACAGCCTTCCCAGAAGAGTTGAAGCTGTTATAGCTGCAAAGGGTGGGCCAACTCAATATTGAACACTACGGACCAAGACTGGGATGCCATTAAAGTGCATGTAAAGGCAGGCGTCCCAATACTAGTGGTAATATAGTGCATCTTAAAGTAAAACTACAGGCAAA
Source organism: Aquarana catesbeiana (assembly GCF_042186555.1). Lineage (NCBI taxonomy): Eukaryota > Metazoa > Chordata > Amphibia > Anura > Ranidae > Aquarana > Aquarana catesbeiana. Next base: position 60,529,285 of record NC_133324.1, on the reverse strand, counting down.
GCAAATTTTTATTTATTTTATTTTTTATTTGGGTAGAGTAAAGGAGGGTTATAACCTTCTATCAGTTGTTTTTTTTTTTTTTACTTTTGCCATCTGTGTCCCATTGGCTAAGTGAGAGGAAATTCCTGCAAATTAAGGGAATCCCTTGAGGGCCCCCAGGTCAACACTAAAAGATTTCCCCTCTATTACTTTTCTAGGGACATCCCAAAATTTTGGAAGAAATTTGTCCAAGACAAGCAGACCTGCTAACAAGGGCACCCTACACCCCTATGGTGTCAATAGAAAGGGAAAGGGAAAAAAACCCTGCAGGGCTGGCCTATCTGTTCTAGTACATTACATTACAAGGCCTTGTGACCAACAGTGATGCAGAGAACAATCATGGAGCGAGGGGCAGGAACTTTAACCAACTGAGCTCCAGAAGATTTTACCCCTTTCACGACCAGGCCGTTTTTTGCTATTCGGCACTGCGCTATTATTATTATACAGGATTTATATAGCGCCAACAGTTTACGGAGCACTTTACAATATAAAAAGGAGACAATTCAGATACAATACAATGAAACACAAGAGGATTAAGAGGGCCCTGCTCAGAAGAGCTTATTTTAACTGGCAATTGCGAGGTCATGCAAAGCTGTACCCATTTGAAGTTTATATAATTTTTTCACACAAATTGAGATTTCTTTTGGTGGTATTTGATTACCACTGAGTTTTTTTTAATTATATAAACGAAAAAAAGACAGAAAATTATGAAAAACATTTTTTTTTTTTACTTTCTGCTATAAAACATATGCAATAAAAAGTGCTGTTTTTTTTTATGCTGCGCAGGATATAAGGCACACTCAATTGCACCGATCTCTATCTACAGAATGAAAACAGGGTGGAAAGGCCCAGAGGGCAAAACAATGCCTCACTCCAGCATAGAGCATAGGAACTAGGGTCACTCACCCTGTCACAGGGAAATTCCCAGATGTGAAGGTCCTACAGCACCAAAGTGATGTCCAAATTAGTCCAGGTCAAAAAAGGACCTGGTCACAGTCCACCTCCTGAGGAAGCAAGGCTCAGCTGCGCTCTGGGGAACCAGAGTTGATTATTATTATTAGTGCAATTGTGTAATTGACTCTAATATAAAGTACGTCTAAAGCCGGCTATAGACGGCTCGAAATTCGGCCAGTTCACTTAGAACAGGCTGAATTTTTACCCATCTATAGGCAGGCTGGTTGTGCTGAAGTTGATCTATGGACCCCATATATCTCAAGAGACAATGTTAGGAGGAAAAGTAGATTTAGATACATTAACAAATTTCTATTTGGATAAAGGTTTTTCATTAAAAAAAAAAAGCTGATCATTGTAAGCACCTCTGACTGTGGTAAAATGGTTTGTCTCATCCTCCTAACTGCTACATCTGCATAACAGCTTGTCTTGTTGAAAAACAAAAAAGACTAATGCTGCGTACACACAAGCGGATTTTTCAACCGGACTGGTCCGACGGACCAGGGCAGCTATTGACTACTGGCTATCAACTACCCTATTTTAGTCCGGTCGTACGTCATCACGTACAAATTCGTCGGACTTTGGTGTGATTGTGTGTAGGCAAGTCCGTTCATTCGGAAAGTCCATTGGAAGTCCGTCGGACCAGTCTGGTCGAAAAGTCCGCCAGTGTGTACGCGGCATTACTGGCTAGATTAGCAAAGGAAAGAAAGCCCAGAAAAGAAAATGAATGCTGTCATCTTCGAAGAGCTGTGTAATCTTAGGATTGGGTGAACATCATGCTTGAGGTGACTGTAGCCATATTTGGGCACTTGCAGCAATAACAATGGACTACTGACCATGAGAATTTATTTGCACTAACATCCAAGTTTTCAGGACAAGCTTTCAGGGTGCGTCCCCTTCAAGGTACAAGCAGTACTACCTAAAGAGGATCTTCGCCCTTTTCCAAAAAAAAAAAAAAAAAAATTTATTAAAAGTCGGCAGCTACAAATATTGTACCGAAGAACTGCCAGTGAATTGCCTTAGCAATCTGACCGGAAGTGGGAGCGGGTAACTGTCAAACGTAAAGTAAAGCAAAGTGCTATAAGAGCCGTATTAACCACTTGGCGTCTGTCCTAAAGTAGTTTTACTACTACAGGGCGGCAGCTGTGTGCCGGATTACGTATATATACACAAGATCCCGCACTTCCAGGTAGGGGGCACACATGCTCGCCCCTGGTGGCTCGCTCCCGCTGTGATTACACACAGCGGAAGCCGATCAGTAGGTGCTAGGTACTCGATGTCCACCGTCACAATATTCCATTAGTTTGTAGACGCTATGACTTTTGCACAAACCAATCACTTATTGGGATTATTTTTTTTTTTTTTTTAACAAAAATATGTAGCAGAATACATATTGGCCTAAATTTATGAAGAAATTTGATTTTAATTTTATTTTTATTGGATATGTTTTATAGCAGAAAGTAAAAATAGTTATTTTTTTTCCAAAATTGATTTTTTTTGTTGTAATTCCTTTATTTTTCAAAAAGTTGCCGTATACAGCCAGGTAAACACAAAGGGGAAAAACACAGTATTTGACAATTGACAATAACAATAATTATATCAATTGACAATAACCAAGGAGGGATACACCATTTAGATCCATAAGCCAACAGGCTAGGCAGGACACGTTATATATGGGCACATAAAACATTACCCACATTAAAATGATCATCAATGTGCAGGGTATACAAGGCATATGAGGTGGCGGCCTGGGAGACCCATAACAAATCCTCGTAGACTTAAAACTGTGCAACTATATAGGACATAAAATATATCGAAAAGCTGGGCATCCCGATGGCAATCCGGACCCAGACAAGGAACAGTGAGACTCAGATAGTGCATAAAAAGATATTCAAAAATCTGAAAAATAAAAACGCCCATGGCTGAGTCATGTATATGGGGTGGGGGGGAGAAAGCAGGGAAGGGGTGGGAGGGGACGTTAGGGAAGAGAAGGCATAAGGGACCAGGTTTCCCTTGTTAGAAGAAAAAAAGTACAGATTAGGAAACGTTAGATAGATAGAGCCTCTCGCCCAGGGTATCCAGACCAAGTCCAGGGGGTCAGCCAGGTTGCAAGACCTCCTGAAGATAGGCATCGGTGTATATGCTGCCAAGGTCTCCAGGTGTTACGAAAGATCTCCTCCCATTTGTTCAAGGTAGCTGTAAGATCCTCCATATCCCCAAGTTCATTGACTTTGGCGGCAGGTTCTCAGATCTCCAACACAGGGGGATGCATACCTTAGCCGCATTCAGTAGCTGAATTGTAAGAGAAGAATTACTTCTTAATAGGTTGTTTTGATAGATGTAGTGTAAAGTGTAAAGTGTAGCACTACAGTCCTGTACAGCATGCTGCATTTTTTTTTTCCATGCAAAACGTACCAGAATGTAAGTGAACATAACGCAAATGCATGTAAATGCAACTCAGCAAATAAGAAAAAAAAAAACATCATAAATAATACAAAAAAAATGCATCCCAAATACATGTAGACGCACAATAATGTGTATGTAAACTTAAAGCTTTAATTTATCTGATCGTAGGGCAAAAACTGCTGTGCAAAATGTAAGCACATTGTTTCCCTGGAAGCCCAGGTTCTGAATCTGGGGAAGCAACTGTCAGCACTGAGAAGACCCTCCATACTAAAGGAGAGCCAGGAACGTACACGGCAGGTGCCGGCATGGGCAAGCACAGAGGCGGGTGGAGACAAAGAGGTGCAGGCACTAGAAAAGAGTAGATGGGTGACAGTCAGGAAGGGTAGAGGGGGAAGCGCCAGGGAGGCCGATCCAGGGCTGGAGCATCCCAATAAGTACGCTCCATTGAGTGACATTGGTGAAACCAGTCAGGGACCAGCATTACTGGAGCTGAGGTACTCGCCTAGCTGCCGGGGGAAGAACTCCTCCAGTGAGAGTGTGGGGGGAAGCAAAGGGAAAGGATAGACAGATTCTGGTGTTTTTTTCAAAATCGTTTTGTTTTTAGTTTATTGCCCAAAAAATAAAAACCGCAGAGGCGATCAAATACCACCAAAAGAAAGCTCTATTTGTGGGGAAAAAAAATGATAAAAATGTAATTTGGGTACAGTGTTGCATGACCGCGCAATTGTCATTAAAAACATTACAGTGCTGAAAGCTGAAAATTGGCTTGGCCGGGAAGGGGTGAAAATGCCCGTATTGAAGTGGTTAAACTAGGCGAAAGGGGGGGGGTCCAGAGATAGTCAGCAATGAACATATTCCAGAGGGTAGTATTGGGGGCATTAGTGGTAGGTTGACAAAAGCACATAAACCCGAGGAAAGTATAGTAACAAGTCCTATTTGCAATCTCGGAACACCTAATAAGAGGACAGTATGGGACCGGGCTTAACTACGTGGCATGTTCACCAAGGGCAGGAACCTGGCGGACAAGATGGGTGAATTAGAGATACCGTTGAACGAGGAGGATTTAGATTTTGTGGGAATTTCAGAGATCTGGTTCAACAGCTCTCATGATTGGCTGGCAACCATTCAAGGGTATTCCCTTGAAATATGCATCGCATACTAGCCCATTATGCAGCATTTACCTGCAAACAAATCCCTCGCTGCCCCCGTGCAGACTGCGCCCATCATCGCCCCTCTTTCTTCCGGGGGCCGCGGACTCCGGCTCTGTGACTGGCCGGAGCCGCGTGACATCACTCCCGCGCATGCGCGCAGGAACCGTCAGTAACGGCACGCGCTGGGGAAAGAAAAGGCACGGAGGTCCGTTTTCACAGCGCATGCGCCGATTACATCATCGGCGCACTACAAGTGAAACATCTCCTAAACGGCGCACGTTTAGGAGTTATTTCCACTACCTATAGGTAAGCCTTATTCTAGACTTACCTATAGTTAAAAGTCACTGGGGAGGGTTTACAACCACTTTAAAGTGATATTAGTGTGTTATTTTTAAATTAAAAAAAAAAACATGTTATACTTACCTGCTCTGGGCAGGTGGTGTTGCACAGAGCAGCTCATATCCTCTTCTTCTCGAGTCCCCCATCAGTGCTCCTGGGCCCTCCCTTCTGCAGAGTGCCCCCACAGCAGGCAGCTTGCTATGCAGGCACCGAAACGGAGCTGCTTTTCTATGTGTCCATTCAGACACATGCTGTGCTCGGCCCGCCCCCTTTCTCTCCTTATTGGCTCACAGACTTTGATTGACAGCAGCGGAAGCCAATGGCACCTGCTGCTGTCTCAGTCAATGAGGAGGGAGAGTCCCAGACAGCTGAAGCTCTTTTCTGCAACATCGCTGGATCGCAATGTGGCTCAGGTAAGTATGGGGGGCTGCTGCACACAGGTTTTTTTTCTCTTCATGCATAGAATGTATGAAGAGAAAAAACCTTTTGCCTTTAGAACCACTTTAAGCTTTGGATTGAGAGGGGAAGAGTTACAGTGGGTGACGGAAAGTATTCAGACCCCCTTAAATTTTTCACTCTTTGTTATATTGCAGCCATTTGATAAAATCATTTAAGTTCATTTTTTTCCTCATTAATGTACACACAGCACCCCATAATGACAGAAAAACACAGAATTGTTGCTGAGCTCCAGAGAGGCAGTCAGGAGATGGGAGAAAGTTGTAGAAAGTCCACCATCGCTGCAGCCCTCCACCAGTCGGGGCTTTATGGCAGAGTGACCCAACGGAAGCCTCTCCTCAGTGCAAGACACATGAAAGCCCGCATGGAGTTTGCTAAAAAAAAAAAAAACCACCTGAAGGACTCCAAGATGGTGAGAAGATTCTCTGGTCTGATGAGACCAAGATAGAACTTTTTGGCCTTAATTCTAAGCGGTATGTGTGGAGAAAACCAGGCACTGCTCATCACCTGTCCAATACAGTGAAGCATGGTGGTGGCAGCATCATGCTGTGGGGGTGTTTTTCAGCTGCAGGGACAGGACGACTGGTTGCAATCGAGGGAAAGATGAATGCGGCCAAGTACAGGGATATCCTGGACGAAAACCTACCCCAGAGTGCTCAGGACCTCAGACTGGGCCGAAGGTTTACCTTCCAACAAGACAATGACCCTAAGCACACAGCTAAAATAACGAAAGAGTGGCTTCACAACAACTCCGTGACTGTTCTTGAATGGCCCAGCCAGAGCCCTGACTTAAACCCAATTGAGCATCTCTGGAGAGACCTAAAAAATGGCTGTCCACCAACGTTTACCATCCAACCTGACAGAACTGGAGAGGATCTGCAAGGAGGAATGGCAGAGGATCCCCAAATCCAGGTATGAAAAACTTGTTGCATCTTTCCCAAAAAGACTCATGGCTGTATTAGATCAAAAGGGTGCTTCTACTAAATACTGAGCAAAGGGTCTGAATACTTGGGACCATGTGAGATTTCAGTTTTTCTTTTTTAATAAATCTGCAAAAATGTCAACAATTCTGTGTTTTTCTGTCAATATGGGGTGCTGTGTGTACATTAATGAGGAAAAAAATTTACTTAAATGATTTTAGCAAATGGCTGCAATATAACAAAGAGTGAAAAATCTAAGGGGGTCTGAATACTTTCCGTCCCCACTGTATAAACCCCTACAGTTTTTTTTTCTCCCTTATGTACCTGCTGAGAGTATTACCCCATTTGTCCTGTGACCATATGACACCACAGAGAAAATCCAAAATGTTGCTGTTGTGGTCGATAACGGTCTAAAAATATTTTTCTCACTATGGGGAGATCTCAAGTTACTTCCCGATGTGTTTACAAGAAGACAGGAAGTGGTATTTCCTCAATCGGACACAAGAAAAAAACCTGATTGTGGTCTTAACGCTCTTTGACGCCATTCATAAATTAAAAAAAAAATTTTGAATTAGGATATACTTTAAGGTGAGCCTAGCAATGGGTGTATCTAAAATTAAAACTTGAACAATTCTATAGATTCCCTTTATCTGGTCAACATAAGATAACATAAGTGGCATATGCAGACTTTTTATCATAAACTGGATCAGCGATCTTTCAATGGATGCGTTTGTGGTTTTCTGCATCTGGGACAATTTAATACATGTCAAACAGGAGAAATGAGTGCTTTGGCAATATTTACGCACAGCACTGCCAAATAACGCTGTTTTCCCCTCCTCGATGGCACAACATGATTCAAAAATGATGGGCTCGGCGTCCTCGCTCCTTCCACTGCGCCGGGCCGCAACATTCCCACACTGCTCTGACAAATGATGTTTTGAGCGGCATCCAGTGACGCTCGGGTTTCGCTGTGGAATGGAATTAATCAGCGTTATCCCTTACAGATTTTCTGTGATAAGTATAGAGCTGGCAACACCCAGCTCGTGACCTGTGCTTTTTCGGGGCGATCCAAGAAAGGGGCGAGGTGCAGCGATATAGTCATTGTAACAGTAGAAGTGCCAATCGCTTTCTAAGTCAGCAATCACTCTGTTGAATGGAATGAAAATTACATTTATGATTTCAGCCCTAGACGCAAGGATCAGTTTGGGCAGAACATTTTCTTTATCTTGGCAACCTTCCCCTCAAGTAATGCATCAAAATGCTAAATTCCAAGATTGTAGGCTTTCCTTCAGATTGTTAGCACTTTTACAATTTCTCGTTTCTAGCGTTTAATATACACTATATTACCAAAAGTATTGGGACACCTGCCTTTACACGCACGTGAACTTTAATGGCATCCCAGTCTTAGTCCCTAGGGGTCAATATTGAGTTGGCCCACCCTTTGCAGCTATAACAGCTTTAACTCTCCTGGGAAGGCTGTCCACAAGGTTTAGGAGTGTGTCTATGGGAATGTTTGACCATTCTTCCAGAAGCGCATTTGTGAGTCTCTGCTCTAATTCATCCCAAAGGTGTTCTATCGGGTTGAGGTCAGGACTCTGTGCAGGCCAGTCAAGTTCCTCCACCACAAACTTGCTCATCTAAATCTTTATAGACCTTGTTTTTGCACTGGTGCGCAGTCATGTTGGAAAAGGAAGGATCCATCCCCAAACTGTTCCCACAAAATTGGGAGCATGAACGACCGCAAGACACAGGGATATACAATGTAATACTGACATATAATCACACACATAGACTTGATGGACTTGTGTCTTTTTTCAACCTCACCTATTATGTAACTATGAAATTGTCCAAAATATCTTGGTATGCTTAAGAGTTCCCTTCACTGGAACTAAGGGGCCAAGCCCAACCCCTGAAAAACAACCCCACACCATAATCCTATCCATCACAGTCCTGACCTCGACTGGATAGAACACTTTTGGGATGAATTAGAGCAGAGACTGTGAGCCAGGCCTTTTCGTCCACATCAGTGCCTGACCTCACAAATGCGCTCCTGGAAGAATAGTCAAACATTCCTATATAGACACCAGAAGAGTTGAAGCTGTTCTAGCTGCAAAGGGTGGAACAACACAATATTGACCCCCTAGGGACTAAGACTGGGATGCTAATTAAAGGTCATGTGCGTGTAAAGGCAGGCATCCCAATACTTTTGGTAATATAGTGTATGTATATTTATGTACTTGTTTTTGTTAGAATTATCGTTCATTTTTTTATATAAATGTGTGCATACAGTATGTCAACTCTCAACAGAAGTGTCAAGTCATCAAATGGTTGGTATCCTAGCTGACCAAATGTGCAGCACTATGGCTAATGTAGATTAAAAACAGGCTAAGGTGGCAGCTTCCTTGGCTGTAAAGCAGGGATCCCCAAACTCCGGCCTACAGGCCACATCCGGCCTGCTATGAGATTATATCCAGCCCGCTGCTAGAGTCAGTGGTAGATCTTCAGATGCAGATCTAAAAAGGGACACGTTGACTGGGAGCCCGATGTAAGGGAGACTCTGGTGGAGGCACTAGTTTGAGGGTGGAGTCTGAAGGGGACCCCGATGGAAGGGGGAAGTCTAAGGGGGACCCTGATGGAAGGGGGGAGTCTGATGGGGACCCTTATTTATTAAAATGAGGATTTTTTTTTTTTTTAAATTAAAGTTCTCATTCTGTTGCTCTGAATCATGACGATTACAAAAAAAAAAAAAAAAATCACGTAAAACATATTTAGTAACTTAAATCTAAATACATTTATAAAAACTGATTCTTTTTTTCGGACTGGTGAATAATACTTGTAAAATATACAATGTGGCCCTTGCACTCAAAAGTCTGGAGACCTCTGCTGAAAAGGATGGGAGGGTTTGGCTACGCTTTAAACAAATGACACACAAATTTACAGTGCATTTAACCTCATTAGCTAAAATAACAAATTTGCGCAAAATGCATTTTAACAAAAAAACAAACGAAGTACACGCCGACATTTAGCACCACTTTGAATCCATGAAATTAAAATCAGGTGCTCCTAATTAGGTGCCCATGATACAAACCTCATTAGTGATTACGCAGGTGCAATCTGTCTTATTTAAACCACATATTTAGAGACTGATGTTCTTTTTGCAAACAAGATGTTTTTGGCGTCACCATGAAACGATCAAAAGAGCTCTCTGATGCTGGCCATACACTATACAAAAAAAAGGCCGAAATTCGGTCATTTAGACAGTTCGTTCATTTTTCAGCCAGTTAATGGGCACAAAATCGATAATCGTTGGGACGTTTTTGAGCCGAAAAAACAAAGGACAAGTGTGGAAATTTTCTGCCGAACGAACGATAAAACTGAAAGGTTAATGTGTTTCCCGTCCGAACTGTCTGCACTAGGTATATGAAAAAAAAGAACAAAAAATGTATTTATTTATGTCCACTGAACAATTTATCGGTCATTACATGATGGCACCATCATTTGCGCTCACGACCGAACGTTCGTCTTTCTAAAATGGGTTCGGCCGATTTTTCGTATAGTGTATGGCCAGCATGAGACCCTCAAAAAAGAAGGTTGTGGATGACTATGTAAAGATTCCGCCCTAGGGAAAAGAATCTACAAGTGGCGCAGATTTCAAATCACTGCTAATATGCCCAGAACTAGCTGAATTTAGCCCAAGAGCTGACCGTTTACAGCTAAAAGTAGTCTCAAAGAATCCAAAAATTACATAGTGTGATCTGTAGGATACACTTGCAACAGTTAAGAGTCAAAGCGCATACATTGACAATCGGAAAGCGATTGCGCCAATTTAACCAACATGAGAGCTGTTACAGAAAAAAAAGCTTTTGCTGTCCAAAAAAGAACACTGGAGCAGGACCACAGTTTGCCAATGAACATATAGGCAAGGACCAGGTCTGTAAAGTATGCGCTATAGCTGGCAGCAGTAATCATTGATTTCTGACAGCAGAGAAAACTCCTGCTGTCAGAACACAATAGCACAGAGGGAGGGATTTCCCTATCAACATTGAATGTGTTGATGAGGGAATCAAGTGCATAATGTATGGCCAGCCTAAATGGGTAGCTCCACTTTTATGGGGGAAAAAAATAGAAAATAAAAAAAAATAATACTATAGCATGTACAATTGTGACACAAGTCATATTGTAATTGAATGCTATTTAAAATTACCCTGCCTTTTCAATCTGCAGCCACTGTACTTTTCTGTAAAGTGCAATGCAATATGGCTACCTGGAGGTGTTCTGTACGCAGAATGTGTACAGAACGCCTCCCAGAAACATAATTTCCTGCTTGTGTGATTGACTCACTGATTTTTCCCAGAAGTCTACACCAAAATAGTCAGATTTTGGGCATCCCCTGCAACAAAAATGTGATTTTTGGCGAGATACTCCCAATAGGAAATAACGTCTAAAGGGATGCAGACCCTGCAGATTTCCTCATTAGAGCCCTGATTCTGCAGCAGCCAATTAATATTTATGAAACCACTCCTATTAGCCTCACTCGGCACAGGGGCACAAAGGAACAAACAGTGATTTTTTTTTTTTTTTCAGAACAACAAAAGGTAGGAATCTGCAAAAAAGATTGTTAAAATCCTTGTAATATACACAGATCACCCAGAGGGGGATGATTTTTTTTCTCAACAAAAGTGGAGTTACACTTTAAAGCTTTTTAATTGTATAAGATGAAGTCCTAAGGTAGCCATGTCCTGAAAGGGAGGGTTTTGCTGCTGCAAAAAAAAAGAAATGCCATGGCTGCCCATGAGTTCTGAACAACATGGCTGCCCTTTCTCACACCAGTTTTTTTGAGATGCCCAGTTCATATTCTCATCACTAGGCCTTCTGGACAATGTGCTGTGAACTGAAGAATCAAAAATAGTCTTGTGACCACAAGAACAGACATTTTTGCTGCAAATTGAAGACTGTATATAAGGAAAAAAAACCTCATACAAACCATGAAGAATGGTGGTGAAAATGTTAGGTTTGAGGTTGCTTTGCTGCTTCAGGGCCTTGGCAGCTTCCAGTCAACAATGAATTATGCATCATATCAACGTGTGTTTGATGAGAATGTAAGGGTCATCTGTCAAAACGATGAACCGTAATTTAATTTCTTTAAATTATTATGGTCCCAATCACAATAACAATTTTGCCAAGGAATGGTTAAAAAAAAAAAAAAAAAATGTTGTGTTGGGATTTGAAATGGGCGGTTCATGCAGGGAAAACCACAGACATCTTGCAACTGGTGGGCAGTTATACAGTCAGAGACGGGTTGGCAGGTGATTTTATCTCTCCACAAAAGCTGCTGGCAGAACTTTTTCTGACGCCCTGCCAGTGCACCGCTCCAGTGTGACAGCCCTCGGGATTTCACACTGGAGTAAATGGAGCAGCTGTTTTAGGGAGGTTTGCAGGCGCTATTTTTAACGCTATAGCGCCTGCAAAACGCTCCAGTGTGAAAGGGGTCTTAAAATCAGGACACTTACCTGTCCAGGGCGCCCGCGATGTCGGCACCCGAAGCCGATCTATCCCTCTGCTGTCAGGTGCTGCCACCTCCATCTTCGGTAAGGGAATCAGGAAGTGGTTCCCTACTGCGCATGTGGACCTGTGTGTCTCCCAGAAGACAGTGGGGGGGGGGGGGGCGCCGTTAGTGGTGTAGATACCCACGGGTGGCTCAGGTATCTATGTCAGGAAGTGGGAGCAAAATACCTGTATTAGACAGGTATCTGCTCCCCCCTGAAAGATGGCAAATGTGACACTGGAAGGGAGGAGGAACCGGAAAAGCGGAAGTTCCATTTTTGGGTGGAACTTCGCTTTTAATCGCGTCATTTCCTGATGGTAAATTATGCAATTTTCTGACACACTCCTGCCCACTGACTCCTGGGAAATGATGACCCACATTTCCCAGGAGCACAGGTGAGGGAGGAAGTGATGCGGAGCGCAGCGGAGCCGGAGGTGGCAGGTAAGGAGCCACCACCTAGCAACAGGGCACTTCCGGTAAGTATAAAAAAAAAAAAAAAAATTCTATCCAAATGTTTTTTCTTAATAGAGGGCTGCGAAAATGGAAAAATATTTTTCAGGGTGGAACTCCGCTTTAAGGCTGGAAGAGAATGCATTTTATCAAAATGTATGTATATCAGCCCTTCTATTGTTCTTTATCAATCTGAAAAAGCTTTACCTCAACATCTGATTAGGAGTCCATTTTTAGGTAATAACTATATAGGAGCTGCCTTTGCTTACAGGCTTTTAATGGTGCAAATTCTGGGGCTGTCATACTGATCCCCAATACATAATCGGGCATCGAAATCTAAAAATTGGTCAGCCTTTTATTGTTAAAGCTTTGCCACTTCTTCCCTTAAATGGTCCTCACATTCCTCGCAATCATAAACACTTAGTGAAATGCTTTGGCCACTCTGTGGTTGGTCAAACAGAATCTTAAGGGAACCCCCTCTGTCTCTGGTCTGTGTGTGTGCTGTGCCCTGGGCACCCACCTCTGGCAATATCCCATGTCCTCACAATATTACATTGTCTGCTCCCAATAAGTCTACAACAATCCCCTCAACAGAAAATGTCTCAATTGTAAAAAAAAATTGGAGAGCATTAGAAGCACAAGAGTGTCCACTATGCCAGGTGGGTTTCGTCCATTGACTTTATCAAGTCAGATCCATTAAGAAGTTAATAGGCAACATGTGTAAGGCACAGTGGATGCCCTGGAAAAGGTTTTATGTGTATTCTGCACATTTAAAATGTTTCTGCAGATTTAAAGAAAGGTTGTACTGTACAGCCCGTATTTTCTTGGTCATAGAAGCTGCTCCCATGACAGGTGGAAAAGTGTTAAGCAGCGTGGTGTTGCAGGTGGACTTGCAGATGTTATAGCAGTTGGAAATATTTGAACATATGCCTTGTGTGCTTGTTCTGGATCAATGTTCCAACTCCTAACTAGTCATGCTCAGGATGCTGACCATATTACCCATGGTGGCTCTTAGGTTCCATTGAATGATCTCAATCTGCAGTTGGTCAGAATTGGTTTTCTCACCTATAGGTGAATATTAGGACTCCTTAATAACAAGCAGCTGAAGATCGATGGATCACATATACAGTAAATGTCTTGCTCATCAATGCACTTGCATGACCCCAATCCAAAGATCCTGTAGTCCAGAAGTTCTCGACACCACCATTCAGGAGCAGATAAAAATGAACCCCCCCCCCCCCCCCAAGAATTCATTGAATCGAGAGTTTTCCTCTCCTCGTAAACAGCAGTTAAGACTTTTCTTCCACAAGTGTATGTGCACAGTAATTGCTTCCATAGATCTGGAACCCATTTGGATGAAAAGCAGCATTAAAAGCTCGGGCTTTTCGTTAACAGCCAATGGTGAAGTAGACTTTCCATATCTTATAAATTTAAGGATTAGCTTGATCAAAAAGCACGGTAATTAAATCAACTCCTTCCCAATTAAAAGAGAAGCCAATTTTACACTTCCATGAACAACTAAAATCACGGTGAAAGGGGAATTTTTCTTAAAATAAACAGAACTCCAGTTTTAAGAACACTTTCCAAGCAGCCAATGCACAAGTGTATGTGTTTTTTTTTTGTCAGTTTCATACAGGCAAACATTTATCATTGTCTACCTTTATTAGGAAGAACAAGACTGATTGTTTTTAACTTTATCCTTATTGAGTCCTTCCTGAGCAGTGATTCCAACTCCTGTAATGACTGAATCACACTGCTGACATGCAAGAAAGGCACTGGCTGAATCTAAATAGCCACAGAACTTTGTTACCTTGGATTGGCCAAAGCCTTGAGATGTCAAGGCCAGACCCAATCGGAAGACATGTCTATGGCCCACAGCAGATGCACCCGATAGATTGAGAAGATAGCCTGATCAGGAAGATGTTATTCATTTCTTTGAAATTAGACAGCGTCAGAGGTTAGGCCACCCTGCCTCCTCACCCCACACTCAAAACCTGCATGTTTGCATGGTCAGAATGTTTAAGGCCAAAACTGTGGCCAAACATATTTCCTAACCTTAGCATTGTGCTTGCATGTCTGACTGCCCTCATGTCTTTGCCAATCTTTAAACATGTCAGTAATTAAAAGGATGCTCTGACAACCCTGTTCATGGGCACTCCTAGTCTCTGCTATTCTCTTCCTTCTCTATTCTATCAGCAGCCACTGATATGACTCCCCAGGCAAACAGCTAAATATACAAATGAAATCCATATGTGGGAGCCGTTTAATCTGCCAAAGAATTTATACTTCTGTCCAGGCAGTTTTGGGATTTACACAGACAAGCCAGACAGCACAGCCAGGTAGAAATCACTTAAAGTGTTACTAAACCCCGGAGCCTACATTCACTATATCTGGTCTCCCACAGTACACAGAACATGGAAATGCAATTATTTTAGTAAATATAAATGGCTAAATACCTTTTCTCATCAGCAGTATATAGCAGTCTTGTGACTGCTCTCAGTGTCTGGTTAAAGCTTGTAGGAGGAGTTTTCATTCTACTCTGGCCGTCCTATGAGGCTGCAGGACTCCTGACCCTCTGTCTGGACAGTGCTGATTGGCCCTGTGCTGATCACATGCACCCTCCCAAGAAAAAAAAAAAAACTCTCTAGCAATACACACCAAACTGAGCATGTGGAGGGGCGTGGCTTGGCGAGCGACCAGGATGGACGTGTGCTAGAGGAGCTCCGGGAACGACACAGCCTAAAGCCGGACAACCCGAGAGCACAGACCGGGAGATGGGCAAGCTGAATCAGCAGACACCGCACTCCAGATCACGCCGCAACTCAGCAGCGGTTGCCGCTGCTAGAAGTATAGCAGAACTTCTAAAGGCACAGCCGTCTCCACGAGGCAGCGGTACAGGCCCCAAAATGGCGCTGGCGCCGAACGAAGAGGAAGACTTCAGTGAGGACTCCCAATCCACACAGGAGGACTCAGGTAGGGGTCGTAACCGCTCCAACAAGCCCCTCACATACGCAGACATGACCGGATTTGCTGCGGACATTAAGTCCACATTTTCGGCTGCCATCACAGACCTGAAATCCAACCTTATTTCATTATCTGATAAGATGGAGCATGTGGAGGCCGCAGGCAAGCGCAGGGATAAGGCCATACATAAGCTGGAAAGGGTGGTGGATTCTCACGCTGAACAGTTTATTGAAATGAACAGGCATTTAGAGGACCTTGATAATCGCGGGAGGAGGAACAACATAAGAGTGAGGGGGATCCCTGAGACGGTGGACCCAGACCAGATAATACCGGCACTGCAGCGTGTATTCAACTCTCTTTTAGAGAGACAAGAAGACATGGCCATAGAGTTTGTGAGGGCGCACAGAGCTCTTAGAGCAAGGGGTCCGGATACAGCTCCTCCCAGGGACATCATTTGCTGCCTCCAGAGCTACCCATTAAAAGAGGAAATCATGAGAAAGGCCCGCAGAAATGACCAAATTGTATTTAATGGTGAACACATAATGCTGTTTCATGACCTCTCCCAAATCACTCTGCGAAACCGCAGAGCCTTGCGACCCCTGCTGGACAAACTTCGGGAGCTGGATCTGCGCTACACATGGCGCTTTCCCTTTGCATTGGTTGTGACTCTGGCCGGAAAACAACATGTTCTACGCTCACCAGCTGATTTACCGGACTTCTGTGCAGGTCTTGGCATGGACAGAGTGGAATTGCCGGACTGGTACCAGGAGTTTGCTCTCCCACCACCCACTAGAAGCCCTCACTCATCACCTTCCTCCACTCCGGAGAAGCAGTTCGCTAAGCGCATGAAACAAGGGCGTGGAGGCGGCCACCATTCAGGGACACCTAACAGGAGACAAATGCCTCACGGCTCTCAAGTTGCGGAGTGACGCAGTTGGATTTCAATCCTGGAGGATGGTACCTTATCTTTCACTAACCCACACCACTAGACACAGAGTTGTAGCAGAGATGAAAAATCCTCTCAAATGGCTAACTTCTGACTGGACGATGCTTTTAAAAATTGATCTGTCACAAGAGGACTGACAACAGTAGAACCCCTCTAATATAGGCCTCAGCAAGCGAGAGACTTCAGTGTGGAACTGGTGTGGGAGAAGGAGATAGATCCGAAACAAGATACCTAATTCAGACTCCAGGGAAGCTGTACCGGTTTTTAGAAGGGAGGAGGAAAAAAGAAGAGAAAAAATTTTCCCTTTTTTTTTTCTTCATTTTGTCAATTTAGGGTTGCTCCTACAAGACATTAATTTCATATGTCTTTACGTTTTCTTTGCCTATTTTTTACAGGCTGTGTCGTTCTTTTTCACTTAGTTCCGAATTGAGTGGTTTATATTTTACAAGTCATACTTTCTATGTTTTTTATGTTATTTTTCTCTGAGTTAATCTACTGACTGCATAGATTACTAGAGTCTGGTGGTCAGGACTTGCTCCTGTTCACGATATTACTAGGCGTGACTTCCTCACCTTGGTGGTGAACCACCCACGAACCCACAAAGTACACGTGGGCCGGAGATTTCTCCACCCAGGTGTACTACCCAATTGCTTTAAAAAAGTTGTTTCATATCTAAAGTACATTTATTTGAAAATTATCTCCATTGAAATAGGATTCACTATCCTCTCTTTATTGAATCCACTTCTCTCAATTTTCTCTACTATACTCTACCTTTCTTTTAATTTCTGATCTTTTTGTTCCCCATCTCCTCGGTCCCCTGACCAGGTGCGCATACAGTAAGTAACCCTCTTTTTTGTCCCTGCAGAATAAGCCTGACAAGCTGTTTTCACACCTACCTTACAATAATGGCGTACTCATCCCTAGGAGAAGGGCCTATGGTGATCTCCCATAATGTTAAGGGTTTGAATATCCCGGAGAAACGGGTCTCCCTTCTCAGGGAGCTGAAGAAAGGTAGGCCTCAGTTTGTTTTTTTACAGGAGACCCACTTCCGCACCAATCAAATCCCCAGACTTACCAATGCTTACTTTAATAGGGCATACCATGCAACTAATGACTTAGCAAAAACTAAAGGGGTGACCATCCTTCTTAGGAAAGACAATCCCTTCAACCTTACCGACCGACAGATCCAGAGGGCCGCTATGTGTTCATCAAGGGCACATATGGAAACAAAACTGTGACGCTGGCCAATGTTTACTTCCCGAATGTGTCCCAGGTCAACTTTTGCCAGAAGATCTCACATGAATTAAAGGGATTTGCAGAGGGAACACTGATCATGGGGGGAGACTTTAACGTCCCACTAAACCCAACTATAGACTCTTCCACTGGAAAGTCTTGCATAAGGTACAGAGCTCTCAAAACAATCAAAAAACACCTAAACTCCCTACAATTGGTAGATACTTGGAGATCTCTCCACCCAAACACCCGAGATTTTACGTTCCACTCGATTCCCCATGATAGATACTCCCGCATTGACCACATATTCATATCCCAGAGGGACTTGCAGATGGTGAAGGGGGCACACATTGGCATTCAGACGATCTCTGACCATGCGCCCACTTCTCTGGTAGTTGATCTAATGCACAATACACCCAAGACAAACACTTGGAGATTAAACTCCTCCTAGCTAACGGACCCTGAATCACTCCCCCGCATTCGTGAAGCTATATCTGACTTTTTTACTCATAATAACACACCGGATATGGATCCGATGATGATTTGGGAGGCACATAAATGCACGATTAGAGGGGAACTAATTAGGTTGGGGGCTCAACGCAAGAAACAGCAGGAAAAAGAATTGAGAGACTTAACTAATAGGATACATTCCCTAGAAGCCTTACACAAACAATCTCTAGCCATACAGACAGCCACTGAACTGCTTGAAACCAGGAAAAAGTTGCAAGAATTACTACTCACCAAAACGCGAAGATCCCTATTTTTTAAAAAAAGGGTATACTATGAGTCAGGGGACAAGACCGGCCGATTTTTGGCTAGAGCCTTGAGAGAGGCTTACGCTACCAATACGATAGCGGGGATTAGGTCACCGGAGGGGACCATGGAAGTTACTTCTGAAGCTATAGCATCACAGTTCCATAACTATTATTCAAAACTCTATAACCTACCGAGACAAAACAGACCCCCTGCGATACTAACTGATAGAATACAGGCCATACAAGAATATCTAGTTGAGAGTGGTTTACCACGATTAGAGACAGCAGAGACGACTCCCCTGGAAGAACAGATTACACTGACTGAAATACAGGATGCTATTAAGGGACTTAAATCAGGAAAGAGCCCAGGACCGGATGGCTACACATCTGTTTACTACAAGACCTTTGGTGACATCTTGACTAACCCATTAGCAAGAGCCCTAAATTCCCTCTCCTCGCCCAGACAAGTACCCCCTGACTTTCTGACACATAACAGTGATACATAAAGCTGGGAAAGACCCTGCAGAGTGCCCGAGTTATCGACCTATCTCGTTACTAAATTTGGACCTCAAAATACTAACTAAGATACTTGCCAATAGACTAATTCCGCTCCTCGCGTCCATAATAGGACAGGATCAGGTAGGCTTCATGCCAGGAAGGGAGGCAAGGGACAACATTATAAAGGCTCTACTTTTGACACATGCGGCGGGGACGCAGGGCATCGAGGGCCTTCTCCTGTCCACGGACGCGGAGAAGGCCTTCGATCGGGTCTCCTGGGATTACATGCTGGAGGTGTGTCGTCATGTGGGACGGGGGACGCACATGATGACATGGATTGCAGCCCTCTACCAGAACCCTTGTGCTAGGATAAGGATCAATGGCATATTATCAGACAAGGTTAAAATCTCAAATGGGACCAGACAAGGCTGCCCCTTGTCACCGTTGTTGTTTGTCCTCTCACTGGAACCGTTTATTAGAAAAATCAATAAGAACGAATCTATCTCAGGCTTTGAAGTAGCCAACAAAACCTACAAAATAGCCGCATATGCGGACGACCTTTTGTTTTTTTTAACTAACCCACATATCACAATTCCAAATTTGATGGCGGAATTCAAGCACTATGGCTACATATCGAACCTCAAAATCAACTACTCTAAGTCCGAAGCGATGAATGTTTCGCTATCAGAGGATTTGCTAGCTAAAACACAGGGGAACTGTACATTCCGCTGGGTAACGAGTGAACTCAAATATCTGGGGGTATGGATACCTTCGAGACTCTCGAAAACTTTTGAAAAGAATTTTCCACCATTGCTGGCAGACATTGCCTCGGATTTACAGAGTTGGAACTCTAAATTCTTCTCTTGGTTTGGAAGGGCGGCTGTCCTTAAAATGGTCATCCTTCCGAGACTATTATATTTGTTAAGATCACTGCCAGTTGGAGTCCCACTGCACTTTTTCAAGAAGTTACAATCCACCCTCACACGCTTTCTTTGGGGACATGGACGGCCTAGAATCAAATTTTCCTTACTAGCCAGAACCAAGGAACGAGGGGGAATGGGCCTACCCCACTTCCACAACTAGTATTTAGCTTCACACCTTACCAGAGTGATTGATTGGAACTGTCATGGAAATTCAAAAGACTGGGTCCTTTTGGAGGGGTCATTGACTTCGAGCGGACTCAGGTTCTCCCCTTGGATTCCCTGGGGAAAACTCCACGAGTCCATACAGAAACACCCACTGACGGGGGCTACCATGAAGGCCTTCCAGATGGTGGTTAAAAAATATGATTTAACTACACAATTGAGCCCACTGACTCCAATCCAAAACAACCCAGATTTTGCTCCAGGTATGACAGGCAAGAACTTCCAAGCCCCAGACTTATCAAAATTACTGACTACAGGAGACTGCTTTAGGAATAGTAAAATCAAAAACTATTCAGAGATAAAGGAAGAGACGGGTATTCCTCACCTGTCCAGGTGGTCATATTTCCAGATACATAGCTTCGTCACGGACAAGACCAAACTACCTCACTTTCAGAGACCTATGACTCAATTAGAGACAGTGTGCCACAGAGGAGATGACTTTTCCAAAACTACCTCGGCTGTCTACTCATGGCTACAAAACCCTAAATCAACTACAGACGATAGATTTAGAGTAGAATGGTCTAGTGCCTTGCAGAGGGTTATAACAGATAGCCAATGGCTGACGGCTTGTACGTTGGCACATAAATGCTCCATTAGCACAAAAACACAGGAGACAGCATATAAACTTCTAACTCACTGGTACGCCACCCCACATAAAATCAAAAAATGGTTCCCTGAGGCCTCAGACAGATGCTGGCGATGTAATGGAGAGGCAGGCACTCTCTTACATATCTGGTGGCAATGCCCAATTCTTGAAACTTATTGGACGAAGGTGAGGGATATCATACAGCAGATAACGGAGACCAAGATTAATCTGGATGCAGCGTGCTGCCTACTCCACATCTCGAACTTTTCTTATAAGAGATATAAAAAATCCTTAACGAAGCACCTCTTAAACGCTGCTAAGGCACTGATTCCACTACGGTGGAAAAGCACACAGGCTCCTTTGATCAAGGAGTGGCTTCAGAAAGTCTCCGAGATCTGTCATATGGAAGATTTGCTTGCCCAATCCACGGATAGCATAGAAAGATATCACAAAACATGGACACCTTGGATAATCTTTAAGTATTCTGCGGCTTATGAACAATTACTGAATAATTAATATGTCTCTGGATATGGGAGCTCTTCGCAGCTCCACGTGCGATAAATAGGCGCGCGGGGGACCAGGGAGATGGGGACGCCACTTCCTTATAGGAAGGCCCTACTCTATTAGCTCCTCTTTCTTCTTACTCATCTCTTTACTCTTCACTTTTTCCTTAGTCTATCATTTCTATTTTTTGTTCTGATAAACACTGAAATGATGTTAACTCCACTAAAGTCCATGCTAATAGTTGGCTAGGTTTACCGCCTGAAAAGTTTTAACTGATCCAACAGTCCATTCCAACAACAGTAATAGAAAGTTTTGATCTTCAGGATCTCCGCTTGCTTCTATAGCACACGAATAGGCGGCTATATCTTAATAATTCTGCTCAATACCTTCATACAGATGATAACCGATGTAGACACTGTTTATTGGATGTACTAAACATGTATGGTTGATCTCTTTTGATAAATGGCATTGATTGTTAAGCTTCATTAACCTTCTAATAAAACTCTTTAATAAAAACTGAGCATGTGATGCCAAAGGCTCGATCAGCAGATGGACTGGGGAAGGGGAGGAGGATTAAAGAAGACAGGATCAAACAGCATTTGTATACAATGCAGAGGATTAACCCCTTAGGTTCCACAGTGAGTATAACAAGCATGCTTTCCTACATACAGACCGACTTTACTGTTGTGGGTTTAGTAACACTTTAAGTTATACTGTAGTGTCCTCTATCCCACGGAAACTTTCTGACTGGACAGTGAAGGAGCAGCCACAGACCGAGGAGGTCATCCCACTTGTCACTCTTCCTAAGAGCATGCTCCTTATCAGCACACCTGATTGGCTCACAGTCCAGCGCTCTCCCCCAGTCAGTGTTGCTGTTTTGGGAATTGCAAGAGGCTAATACACATGCTGGTAATTATAATATTTGTATGTTAAAAAAAATAAAGGTAATGAATACAGGACTGAATTAATTTATGGCTGCGTGGAGCTTAGAAGGATTTCAGAAAAAAAAAATCACTTATGGTGCCTGTGGAGGTTGTAACTCACTTCTTGTCCCAGGTGACACCTGTAACGAGGACACAAAGTGAGGGCAAACCACACCAACATGGCCCCAAAACACAAAAAATTGAGATGTTCTAATCCCTCCACCTCGATCAAAAAGGGGCATTGTTTAGCAAAAACTTTTACGCATGTGCCAGTGAAAATCTCCCACTTGTGCTAGACAATTCAAAGATGAGTGGAGGTACTGCCACAGTGGTGAGAAAGGCTGCAAGAGTGAGGGATGGGGTGGGAAGGCTGTTCAGGCACAGGGGGATGGGTTGGGAATGTTGTGCACATGCCAGGGATGGGGTTGGAAGGTTGTTCAGGTACAGGGGATGGGGTGGGTATGTTGAGTAAGCACCAGGGATGGGGTGGGAAGGCTGTTCAGGCACAGGGAATGGGTTGGGAATTTTGTGCACACAGCAAGGCTTGGGATGGGAAGGTTGAGCAAGCACCAGGGATGGGGTGGGAAGGCAATTCAGGCACAGTGGATGGGGTGGGTATGTTGAGAAAGCACCAGGGATGGGGTGGGAAGTCTGTTCAGGCACAGTGGTTGGGGTGGGTATGTTGTGCATGTACCAGGTATGGGTTGGGAATGTTGCTCAGGCACAGGGGATGGGGTGGGTAGGTTGTGCACGCAGCAGGGAAGGGGTGGGAAGGTTGTTCATGTACAGGGGATGGGGTGGGTAGGTTGTGCACGCAGCAGGGAAGGGGTGGGAAGGTTGTTCATGTACAGGGGATGGGGTGGGTAGGTTGTGCACGCAGCAGGGAAGGGGTGGGAAGGTTGTTCATGTACAGGGGATGGGGTGGAAATGTTGTGCACACAGCAGGGAAGGGGTGGGAAGGTTGTTGAGGCACAAGGGATGGGGCGAGAATGTTGTGCATTCACCAGGGATGAGAAGAGAAGGTTGTGCTGGCACCAGGAATGGGGTAAGAAGGTTGCGCAGACACTGGGCATGTGGGGATGAGGTGGAAAGGTTAAGCAGGCATGGTGACAGTGGGAGGGGAAGTGTGCAGAAACCATGGTGAGATGCAGATAGTGGAGCTGGGATGGGTGCATGATCTGATCCTGTGAGCAAGGATTGGGGGGAAGGGGGGGGGGGGCATGAGAGGAAGGTTGAGAGTCAGGTACATAGTGATCTGAAGGGAAAATATTGTCTGCAGGCGTAGCGGGGAGAGTAGGGGCTGGGGTGTGCAGCTACAGTAATGAAATCAGGGGCAAGGGCATGCGGGCAGCATGGTGGTCGGAGTGCTGGGGGTGAGCCTGGCATAGTGGTGGTGACAATGGTTGATGAAATGATAAAGGGGGGGGGGTTGTACAGGCATAGTGGTGAGAGTTGCAAAGGAAAGAGTAGGGTCAGGTGCCATGATAGGAGCAGGAGGAAGGAGAGGTTGCAGTGGTTGGAGGGGGGGGGGGGGCGTGCTTAAGCATGGTGGAAACAGCATGGGGGTGGTGCAACATTCAGGGCACTGCAACCCATAGCCAGTACCTTACATGCCACTATCCACCTCCAGTGCTGCCACCAAATTTCCCCAGGTCAGTTGATACCATAATTGCACGGTTCTGGTGTTATATTGGCAGTTTGTTGTTTGTTCTGTACATGCACGAGTACCTGTTGCTAGAATGTCAACTTCTGACTGATCCTGTGCATGCACTTCGTGCTCTATGATCTTAGCAGAATGGTGGAAGGTCCCAGGCAGACCTTTCAATTCAAACAGAAAGGTCTGCCACACCTGTGTAGAATCTTGCCGCCATATTGCTGACAACGTCACGCATGCACGAGTGATGACTGAATACTGGGGAGTGTTACTAATGCATTTGTAGGGGATTTTGCATTGAATACTGTATACTAGAGTAAAAATTAAAACACCAATTTTCTTCTTGTATCCTTGTCTTACAATAAATATAAGATAATCAGTATTTTCCTAGTCAAATTCATTAAATGGAGCCCTTCGAAGAATATCTATAACACATCCAAAACTACGCCAAAGCACATACGTTAACACTCACTAAAATACATGAATCTGGTATAAACAAACCCCAAACATGGCCATATACTAAACACCCAGCTCAGTTTGGCTTCAAAGGATCAGGGGATGATGAGATCAGACCAGGCAAACTAAATGGACTTCATTTAGCATTGTTGCAATGTTTCCTGGACACAGTAAGCCATCATTTTCCTTATCGCTGGGAGTCCTCCAAATATCCATTTGTGGAGATATGGATTATGGCTACCTTTATTCCATCCTTCTGGCTGCATTGACCCTTTAAGAATGGCACTTCCCTTTGCTGGAATGAAGCTGGCTATCGACGCCATGGAAAAAAACATTAAAAGGGACACCAGTTACAATATGAAACAGCTGGCGCTGGAACAATGGAATCAGCAAGGAGCAGCATTAATTGTGTCAGGCTCGCTGAGAACTCTGAAATAAAGCTGGCCCAGCATCCGTGCACAGAAATAAATTCCTTATGGGGGGAAATTCTCAGGGCGCAAGGCGCAGACACGCATAAGAAGACTTCGGGAGTTATTCCTATGGTGCCTTTCAGCACATAAATCAATATAAGAAGAAGTCGGAGGTAGCTGCAGAAGAAAGTTCTGCCCCCAACGACGGCACACAAAAGCAGAGCTGGCAGCCATTTGATGCCAATATAGATCAGATTCGTTTAGGACAGTGTGATTTCAGACTCTGCATCCACACTTTGACTTTTTTTTCTTTTTTGCATATTTTTATTGCCAATAGAGTAGTGCATTTTCTGTTCATTTGTTTAACAGATAAGCAAATATGTTTGCCCTGGGTGCTAAAATTGAATCTGGATAAACAGAACTATTTAGAGGGAGACTTACGTCCCGCACACTTGGTCGGAGATTCCGCCAGCAAAACTCAGATGAGAGCTTTCTGTCGGAAAATGCGACTGTGTGTATGCTCCATCGGTCTTTTGCTGGCGGAATTCCAGCCAGCAAAAGATTGAGAGCAGGTTCTCTACTTTTCTGTCGGGAAAAGTTCCTATCTGAAAATGCGATCGTCTGTACAAATTGCGACGCGCAAAATTCCTACGCATGCTCGGAAGCATTGAACTTCATTTTCTCGGCTCGTCGTAGTGTTGTACGTCACTGTGTTCTTGACGGTCGAAAGTTCAGAGAACTTTTGTGTGGAAGTGTGTATGCAAGCCAAGCTTGAGCGGAATTCCGTCGGAAAAACAATCCAAGTTTTTTCCGACGGAAAGTCCGCTCGTGTGTACGGGGCAAAACTGCACATAAAATCGCACTGCTTTGAATTCGCCCTGAAGTAGAGACTTCAAAACCTGAACCAGGGCTAAAAGGGCAACTCTGACAAAAACTGCTAAATACACACTTTAATACATACAGTATATGTGAACTACTTTATAAAACATACATCATTTCAATCAGCAAAAACTATATCGCCAGAAAGAGAAGCAGCTATTTTCTGTTTTCCGATCGCTGAGATCCACCTAGTGAACCTGCAGTACAAAGCGATCGATACAGTGCCTTGAAAAAGTATTCCTACTCCTTGAAATTTTCCACATTTTGACATGTTACAACCAAAAATGTAAATGTATTTTATTGGGATTTTATGTGATAGACCAACACAAAGTGGCACATAATTGTGAAGTGGAAGGAAAATGATAAATGGTTTTACAATTTTTTTTACGAATAAATATGTGAAAAGTGTGGGGGGGCATTTGTATAGCGCCCCCCTGAGTCAATACTTTGTAGAACCGCCTTTCACTGCAATTACAGCTGCAAGTCTTTTTGGAGTGACATTTTTGCCCATTCTTCTTTGCTCAACCTCTGTCAGGTTGGATGGAGAGCGTCTGTGAACAGCTGCCTCAGATTCTCAACTGGATTTAGGTCTGGACTTTGACTGGGCCATTCTAACACATGAATATGCTTTTATCTAAACCATTCCATTGTAGCTCTGGCTGTATGTTTAGGGTCGTCGTCCTGCTGGAAGGTGAACCTCTATTCCAGTCTCAAGTCTTTTGCAGACTCTAACAGTTTCCTTGTATTTGGCTCCATCCATCTTCCCATCAACTCTGACCAGCTTCCCTGTCCCTGCTGAAGAAAAGCATCCCCACAACATGATGCTCCCACCACCATGTTTCACGGTGGGGATGGCGTGTTCAGGGTGATGTGCAGTGTTAGTTTGCCGCCACACATAGCATTTTGGTTTTAGGCCAAAAGGTTAAATGTTGGTCTCATCGGCCACGTCTTGTTAGGTTTGCAGTTGTTCCTTTACTCTTTCCATATTTGGATGATGGACTGAACAGAGCTCAATGAGAGATGTGAGATGTTCCAAGCGTGAGATATTTTTCTAGAACCTAACCCTGCTTTAAAACTTCTCCACAACTTTATCCCTGACCTGTCTGGTGTGTTCCTTGGCCTTCATGATGCTGTTTTGTTCACTAAAGTTCTCTAACAAACCTCTGAGGGGTATCAGAGTAAAGGTGGCTGAATACAAATGCATGCCACAATTTTCATTATTTATTTGTAAAAAATATTGAAAACCATTTATCATTTTCTTTCCACTTCACAATTATGTGCCACTTTGTGTTGGTCTATCACATAAAATCCCAACAAAATACATTTACATTTTTGGTTGTAGCATGACAAAATTTGGAAAATTTCAAAGGGGTATGAATACTTTTTCAAGGCACTGTATATATTTCACGAAAAATGAAGAGACGAGCTAACCCCAAATATCCTGATCACCCATCTTAACCCCACGGAACATAGCTGTGGTGATGCCCTATGAAGCCTATGTAGCAATCCATACAAGGTACACCACAACACACAGCCCTGGAGTGACTATCCCTCGTAATGTCTGCAATGGCCTGTGACTGCGCTGAACTGTCATAGACAGTTGCCCATTATATTTACTATAATATTTTGGATCTCCCCTCACTTTCTCTCTCGATGACAATGATCACCAGGACAAATAGAACAACTATCCCCCAGTGGGGAAAGAGCGATAAAGACTGGACAGAGGGTCTAACCTTTACAAAGGCCATCAAAAAATTAAAAGAAAAGCTTTGCCTTTGAATACAATTTAATTATTGCATGGTTTAAAAGGTTTTTTTTTTTTTAACTTCCTTATTTTTTTTTATTTTTAGTTCTGCATCAAATAATGCACACATACATTTCTATAAATGTTACAAACTGCTGGTTGCCTTGGTGGCAGATGAATATCCTTAAAAAATGGTTCTGCCCGCCCGTGTCATTCATACACAGTGTTCTATGAATGAATGGACTACAACTACCGGCAGACTTTGCAGCTGCCGGTGTGTAGTAGTTCTCAATGAACTACCAAGGCGTTGTTGAGCGCTGTGGCAGTTCATTGATTCTTTCTGTACGTACAATGTATGGGCAGACATATACATATACACTGACAGTCTGCATAGCGCCTGTGATCTGCTGGTGCATTGCTTTCCAGTCTCCTAAAACCAAAAACATTTTTTTGTAAACTGCAAAAAAAAAAAGGGGTGCATTTATTATTTTTTGGTAATTTGTATCCTTTAACAAAGAACTCTATTTAAAGTGTAGGAACACTATTTTTGCACACCTTTTAACCACTTCCCGACCGGCTCCTGTACATATATGGCGGCAGGATGGCTCTCCTGCGCGAATTGCTATTTATGTACGGCGGCTCCTTTAAGAGCCATAGCAGGCGTGCGCACCCTCTGCATGGCAGGGGACCGGATGCACGTGGCCAGTGGACGGGTGACCGGGCGCGATCGCGGGCACGAGAGCCAGAACGAGGATGTGTGTGTGTAAAACACACAAATCCCTGTTCTGACGGGAGGAGAAACAGATCGTCTGTTCCTACCAAGTACGAACGATCTGTCTCCTCTTCTAGTCAGTCACTTTCCCTCACAGTTAGAAACACACAGGAGGGAACACACTTAACCTCTTGATCACCCCCTAATGTTAACCCCTTCCCTGACAATGACATTTATACAGTAATCAGTGGCTATTTTTAGCTCTGATCACTGTATAAATGTCAGTGATCCCAAAAAAGTGTCAAAAGTGTCCGCCGCAATGTCGCAGTCCCGATAAAAATTGCTGCTCGTTTGCATTACTATTAAAAAAAAAAAAAAAAAAAGCCATAAATCTATCCCCTATTTTGTAGACGCTATAACTTTTGTGCAAACCAATCAACATACACTTATTGTGATTCTTTTTACCAAAAATATGTAGAATACATATCGGCCTAAACTGAGGAAGATTTTTTTTTTTAAATTTGGGATATTTATTATAGCATAAAGTAAAAAATATTGTGTTCTTTAAAAATTGTCACTCTTCTTTTGTTTATAGCTCAAAAAATAAAAACCGCAGGGGTAATCAAATACCAAGAAAAGAAAGCTCTATTTGTGGGAGAAAAAGGAAATACATTTTGTTTGGGTACTTCGCACGACCGCGCAATTGTCAGTTAAAGCAACGCAGTGCCGTATCGCAAAAAATGGCCTGGTCAGGAAGGGGGTAAATTCTTCCGGGGCTGAAGTGGTTAAAGTGTTGCTTTATATGTACATATAATCTCCTTAAAGCGGAACTTAAGTCATTTTTTCATCTTTCCATCCATCTTCTGCCCTTGTTGTTTTACTTTTGGACAGTAAACCTTTTTTTTTTCTCCCAGTAAATACCTTATACAGCCCACTTCCTGTTTCTTGTCTGGTCATTAGCCTAGGCTTATGACATCATGCACAGCTCTCTCTCTCTCAGAGTTTGCCAGGAAGGGAGGGGGAATGAGTTTTAAGTGGGCCAATAAAAGCTGCAGAGCTGGAGGTGTGCCTCTGTGTAAATCCAGGAAGTGAACAGGCAGCAGCTTCAGCTGCCCACAGTTAAAATGAATGCAGCCAGACTCAGTGGAGGGAGATTTCTGCAGCATATTTGGCAAGTACAGAATCGCAGTATATATAAAATAATATGCAAAGTGGTTGGAGGGAAGTCTCAGAATGGCCTGCAGTTCCTCTTTAAAAGTGGTTGTAAACCTCAGACATGAAATATGAACAAAGCATATCCGTCTATAGTGTATACTTGTCTCAATCCAGAGTACCGAGTGTCATTTCTATCTGCTGCCTTGTTCCTCTGCAATCAGCATGAATCACTTATGACAAGTTTTTCTTTCTGACCAGAGCAGTGATGGGATTCCAACTGGATTCTGGAAGAGCGAAAACTGGCATGTGCCATCATTCCTATTCTGCTGAGGTCTGCTTTAATAGAGAAGTAAAGTTTTTTTTTTTCCAAGAATCATACCTACCTAGGTAGATGCAGCATCGGTCCAATGGTGCATCTGTTTCCCACTAGCTCTAAGACTGATAACCGAGTGATCAAATACCACTGATCGCTCAGTTCTCAGAGCTCCGTGAGCAGAGAGCTGGTGACTGCCAGTGTTTGGCTGTGGAGGGGGCAGGAGCGGCTCGCTGAGAGGCTGAGCGAGGTGCCAGTCTAGGACTGTGGGCGGATCCTGACCATATTATCACGATCTCTCCCCAGCCTGGTCCGGCTTTGTGAAAACAGGTCACAGGAGTGCAGAACGAACTGCACTCTTGTGATCCACAAGAGAACTACAGTCAAACTAGCTTTGGCTGTACTTCACCTTTAAATTTATAGCAGTGTTAAATTCAACTGGTAAAACCTTATATAAGCTTTAACATGTTAATTTAATTCCAAAGTTATTTTCGGGATTTTTAAATCTGCAGATTTATTAAAAAAAAAAAAACAACTTATTTTTTATTTTATTTCAGGTACTTATATAGCGCCGTCAATTTACGCAGCGCTTTACATATACATTGTACATTCACATCAGTCCCTATACCCTCAAGGAGCTTACAATCTACGGTCCCTAACTCACATTCATACATACTAGGGACAATTTAGACAGGATCCAATTAACCTACCAGCATGTCTTTGGAGTGTGGGAGGAAACCGGAGTACCCGGAGGAAACCCACACAGACACAGGAAGAACATGCAAACTCCAGGCAGGTAGTGTCCTGGGTGGGATTCGAACCAGCGACCCTTCTTACTGCTAGGTGAAAGTGCTATCCACTGCACCACTGTGCCGCCCTTAGTGATTTTGCCATGAAGGTCCTTGTTCAGGCACTTCTGGGCTTAAGTCTGAAAAAGGAGCATGCTTTGAAACGCGTTACCGCCCCTCCCCCGAGGTCAAATCCGGTGCGTGCATTCCATGTCGATCCTGGAAGGGCAGCGGCTATCTTGCTCTTGCGATCCACCTTCCCCGCAGCTGCTGGTTGACTGCGTGGCTATGGACTGACAGTGACAGGATCTCATCCGAATGAATGATTTTATGAGCCCGATTTCTTATCGAGTGCTTCTTATTCTTGTGTCCTAATAAACGGTTGACGTATTGGACAAAGAAGCGCCTCCTCTGTCTTTCACTTTCTGTTTATAGGGTGACAACAGCCCCCCTCAACTGTATCCCTACATTGTCACCCTGTTGCCCATGCCCCGAAATTGCACAGGCATTGTCCACTGCTGTCATAGTTAGAAAGCCAGTGCAGACCAATGAAGTGCAGCAGATGCTGGAGTGAGTGCATACAGACAGGAAGAAGCCATAAAAAAGTCTAAAGGAGATCAGCAGCACCAAGATGCAATATAAGCATGAAGAAAGGGTAAAACTGTTTTTTTAAATTAATTAGTTTTAATAAAAAAAAAAAAAAAAAAAAAAAAATGTTTTAAATATAAATAAGAAGGGTCGCTGGTTCGAATCCCAGCCACGACACTACCTGCCTGGAGTTTGCATGTTCTCCCTGTGTCTGTGTGGGTTTCCTCCGGGTACTCCGGTTTCCTCCCACATTCCAAAGACATGCTGGTAGGTTAATTGGATCCTGTCTAAATTGTCCCTAGTATGTATGAATGTGAGTTAGGGACCTTAGATTGTAAGCTCCTTGAGGGTAGGGACTGATGTGAATGTACAATGTATATGTAAAGCTCTGCGTAAATTGACAGCGCTATATAAGTACCTGAAATAAATAAAAATAAAATATATACCGTATTTATTGGCATATAACACGCACCTTCATTTTAGGAGGGAAATTTCAGGGAAAAAACTTAAATTTTAAATAAAGAACTTTGAAGCAAATTAAGGGTCAGTGCCCATTAATGCAGCCTCACCATTGCCCATCTGCAGCCTGATCAATGTACATCTGCAGCCTCACAATTGCCATGAATGCAGCCTGATCTATGCCCATCTGCAGCCTCACCATTGCCTTCAATGCAGCCTGATCTATGCCCATCTGCAGCCTCACCATTGCCTTCAATGCAGTCTGATCAATGCCCATCTGCAGCCTCACCATTGCCTTCAATGCAGCCTGATCACTGGCCATCTGCAGCCTCAACTCAGATTACTGCTGCCTCGGAGGGGACAGGGCGGGGGGTGGGACGAGCGCCGTCAGATTACATACAGCGAGAATCTCCTGTTTAATCGGCGGCCTCTTTAATACAAAGTCCCGCCTCCTGGACCAGCTTCTATGATAGACAGAACAGTGGTCCAATGCCGGCCCAGGAGACGGGACTTCCTATTACAGAGCCCGCTGAGTAAGCAGGAGATGCTCGCTGTATGTAATCTGACGTCGCTCGTCCCGCCCCCCTCCCCGTTCCCTCCTAGGCAGCCCAAATTGCAGTATCATATATATATTTATTATTATTATATATAAATATATATAAGTTGTGCATGTTACACAGAATTACTTCAGGTTACATGTAAGGTTGAGGCCAACGACCAGCGCGTGCGTATTTGAAGCAATGTTACTTCTCATGCCAAAACCGTGCCAAACAGCCAAATTTTGCAGGATATAATGCACAGCCTGGCTATGGGGCTCCAGGGGAATACACAGGATGAGTTTTCAGGAGCTGAGTGCATGTTAGGCCCCTTTCACACTTGTGCGACAAATTTTTTTGCTGCGACTTTGACGTAACAGGAAGCAATGCCTGTGTAATCGTGAGGTCTAAGGACCTCAAGTCACATCAAAGTCGGACCAAAGTAGTGCAGGGACCACTTTGAAGTTGCTGCGATTTAGTTGCAGATATGGATGGTTCTCATTGAAAATCATTGGGTACGACTTGTCATGTGACTTTGCAGTCCCAAGTCGCAGGACAAGTTGAACAACCTAAGGGTACAATATAGTGTCTGCTACTGCCAATGCTAGGTTATGCAAAGAAAAAAAAAAAATCATAAAAAAAACTTTAAAATCATAGAGTGCCATAGATGCTCTTTAGAATCTGTCTTGCAGTCAAACCTGGACTGGAACAAAAAATAAGTCCGGCCATTTTAGACAGAGCAACCCGAACCCAGGGGCCCTTCCCTTGGAGCTTGGTGGCGGAACGCCAGGGCCTGGTTCACAAGTGCAAAATGTTTTGCAAATGCCTCACTGAAATCTCCCCAATTGTTTTTAATAGGGCTCCCTCCCACAAGTGCACTTGGGAAAAAAATAAATACAATTTTAGATACTTTGTATATCCAATGTAAGAGCTCATAGGCTGCAGATAAAGGGGGTGTGAGACATGAACAATCCATCAATCCTTCCAATGCAGGAAAAGTGCAATCACATTGCTACACGATAAAAAGGTCTGAGAAATAAATTACAGAGGCGGCGTAGGGAAATTTTATAGAGAATTCAAATGTCTCTCTTAACAAGGAGGCCAAAATAAACTCTGTGAGGCGATAAACACATTACAACTGAGATCACAGCAACAAGAACCACACAGCTATGCAGGCCAATGAGTTGATGTGTTCTGTATGATCTGTGTGTCTGCAGAAGACCCCCCCCCCCCCCCCACGTTCTCGTCGTCACAATGCCAAGCATAGATGCCCACTTACTTCTGTGTAACATGTTTGTAAACTTTCAGTGAGCTTAAAAATTCAGATCATTTCTGGTCGAAATGATTGAAATCAGGGTGTAAACTGATTAAAATATTTACTATATAGCATTGTGGAGGTTTATTTCCAAAGCAATATGAGTCTTTGGTCATGCAAAACTAAAAATTATTGAAACTACTGTTTATGTTTGCTTTTTCAGAAAAATAAAATGACAAGGTGAACACTTCACTACACTCTTCCCGTTGCAATTATAGTTGTGCTCAGAAATTTGCATCCCCTGGCAGAAATCGTGAAATTTTGGCATTGATATTGAAAATATGACTGATCATGCCAAAAAATATATTTTATTTAAAGTGTTGGTAAAGGTTTGCGTTTTTTCTTTTTTTTTAAATAACAAACATGTCATACTTACATCCGCTGTGCAGTTCGTTTTGCACAAAGTGGCCCTGAACACCGACTTCTGGGGTACCTCGGTGGCTCTCACGGCTCCTCCCCGCATCGTATAACCCCCTAGGGAAAGCGTTCTCCCGGGGGGTTACCGTGCGGGCACGCTCCCGAGTCCAGCATTTGCGTCCATAGAAACGAATGCCGGACTCGGTCCCGCCCCCCAACACACGCGTCATTGGATTTGATTGACAGCAGCGGGAGCCAATGGATGCGCTGCTATCAATCTATCCAATCAAGTGCCGCACACTCTGTGCAAAGTAAGAGCTCGTCTCCGCCAGGTGAAATTCCAGGGCTCAGGGGGCCAGTGGGGGGGGGGGGGGACTTGGGGGCCAGCGACTGCCAGGTGTTTTTTCATTTCAATGCATAGGATGTATTAAGGTGAAAAAAACACAAGGGTTTACAACCCCTTTAAGGCTAATGATCATATGAAGCCATTTAT
Source organism: Aquarana catesbeiana (assembly GCF_042186555.1). Lineage (NCBI taxonomy): Eukaryota > Metazoa > Chordata > Amphibia > Anura > Ranidae > Aquarana > Aquarana catesbeiana. Next base: position 60,495,615 of record NC_133324.1, on the reverse strand, counting down.
AATCACATAGTTGTTTGGCTCCTTGTTAACCATCTGCCGGCGAGTCGGGTACATGTACACGATTGACCACAAGTGGTTATATTGGGATTATGGCTGCAGCTCGCAGCCATAATCCTGGTATTGTTTTTTTTAGAGCCGAGGATGCTCTACAAAGTAAAAGCAATCTTAGCGGCTAATTAGTCACCGAATTGCTTTTACAAGCAGCGGAAGGGGGTCTCCTCCTTCTCCTGCTAAGCTCCTGTGCCTCTCCGAGCTCTTCTATCCCAGTGGGGAGCCCAGCATTCGATCCGCCTGTCGCAATGGCTTACAATAGAGGTGATCGGAGACCGTATTGTCTCCAATCACGTCTATTGGTCTAGGACAGCCTTTCTGGAGTGGTCATCACATTCTCCTGACCTTAATGTCAGAGCCACTCTGGGGATATCTCAGCTAGGGATGCACCGAATGGGTTTTTTGGTACCGAAAATAATTCTTCCTTGATCCCGAAAAACGAAACCGATACCGAAAGTGACTGTTTTTATATTTTTATACAGAAGATGGTCAGCGACTGCGGACATGGTACAGGAGAGGGTCAGCGACTGCGGACATGGTACAGGAGAGGGTCAGAGACTGCGGACATGGTACAGGAGAGGGTCAGAGACTGCGGACATGGTACAGGAGAGGGTCAGAGACTGCGGACATGGTACAGGAGAGGGTCAGAGACTGCGGACATGGTACAGGAGAGGGTCAGAGACTGCGGACATGGTACAGGAGAGGGTCGGAGACTGCGGACATGGTACAGGAGAGGGTCAGAGACTGCGGACATGGTACAGGAGAGGGTCAGAGACTGCGGACATGGTACAGGAGAGGGTCAGAGACTGCGGACATGGTACAGGAGAGGGTCAGAGACTGCGGACATGGTACAGGAGAGGGTCAGAGACTGCGGACATGGTACAGGAGAGGGTCAGAGACTGCAGTAGTAGGGCAGCCAGTGTCCGCAGTAGGGCAGCCAGTGTCCGCAGTAGGGCAGCCAGTGTCCGCAGTAGGGCAGCCAGTGTCCGCAGTAGGGCAGCCAGTGTCCGCAGTAGGGCAGCCAGTGTCCGCAGTAGGGCAGCCAGTGTCCGCAGTAGGGCAGCCAGTGTCCGCAGTAGGGCAGCCAGTGTCCGCAGTAGGGCAGCCAGTGTCCGCAGTAGGGCAGCCAGTGTCCGCAGTAGGGCAGCCAGTGTCCGCAGTAGGGCAGCCAGTGTCCGCAGTAGGGCAGCCAGTGTCCGCAGTAGGGCAGCCAGTGTCCGCAGTAGGGCAGCCAGTGTCCGCAGTAGGGCAGCCAGTGTCCCCATTGTAGTGTAGCCAGTGTCGGGAGAGGAGAGCCGCCGCCTGTTTGATTACAGCGCCGGGAACATCACAGCTTTCATTTCAATAGCTGTGTGTTCCACGCTGCGCGCCGTCACATACAGCCCCTCCCCCTTGTCCGAGGAACTTTGATACACAGATCACCCATCCCAGGATTGGACGGGTGATCTGTATAGCAAAGTGCCTGGACAAGGGGGAGGGGCTGTATGTGACGGCACGCAGCGTGGAACACACAGCTATTGAAATGAAAGCTGTAATGTTCCCGGCGCTGTAATCAAACAGGCGGCGGCGGCTCTCCCCCCTTTCAACGATATAGGAAGCCCCCCTGAAAGGCGGCACCAGGGGCAGAGCGGAGCCCTGCACAGGCCCCACCCCATTTTCTGCAAAAATTCTCTTTCGGCTTTATGCCGAAAGGGCCATTTTCGGCCAATATGTTTCGGTGGCCGAAATTTCTGTGCATCCCTAATCTCAACCATGCGGTTCATGCAAGACGACCAAAGAATTTGCATGACCTGGAGGCATTTTGCCAAGAGGAATGGGCAGCTATACCACCTGCAAAAACTGAGGCCTCAGGCAACTATTACAAAAGATTGCACGCAGTCATGGATGCTAAAGGGGGCAATACACAGTATTAGGAACTAAGGGGACTTTTTAACAGGGCTCATTTCATTTTTTTACTTGTTGCCATTTTTTTATGATTGTACCATTTCGTTATGACTAAGTGTCCTTTCACATAGGACGGATTCGTGATAATCCGCCCCGTGAACATCCGCTCGCTCCGTTGATTCCCACTGTGCAGGGACCACCCTGTCAGATCTCCGCTCTCCCCTATGGGGGGATCGGATGAACACGGACCATCTGTCCGTGTTCATCCGATCCGCTCTGCAGACAGATAGAAAAATAGGATTTTCCTCCGTCTGCAGAATCGGACCATAGCGGGGACGGATGATATCGGTGGTGTCAGCGGATGTTCATCCGCTGACACCCGCTATCCCATAGGGATGCATGTATGTCCGTAGTTCATCTGAAAACGGATGGATGAAATACGGACATACTGTCCGCACGTGTGAAAAGGGCCCTACAGTTACAGAATATGAATCCCATAGGAAATAAAAGAAATGTGTTTTGCCGGCTAACTCAGGTGCTCCTTAAAAATGGTACATACTGGATATTACTAATTCTCCAAGGGGATGCAAACTTTTGAGCACAACTGTCCCTCCGTGGGTGACAGTTTCACTGTCATAGGAGGCCTTTGCAGTGGTTCCGGAGTTTGAAAGCCAGCTGGCTACTCTTCTTTCCTTAAGGACGCTGGGGTAGATCAGAGTAGTTCTGATTGGTTAGAGCGGAAGACCACGCTGACCAATCAGAATAAGGGGCTTAGAGAGCTGGAGGTGGGGGGAGGAGGGGAGAGAGAGGAGCAGCAATACACCGATCTTCCCAGTGAACGGCTGTGGAGAGGGGGCGTGTCAGCACAAGTCTGATCATTAGATGACAGGCAAGTGGTTTTCCCAGCACAGCCAGAAAACTGACCATGCTGAGATGGATGTGCTCTCATGCCTAATGTGGTCAGTTTAAAACAGGAAAGCAGGGGGACTTGGCAGGATCACCAAGTATTTCACATAAAGGAAGCAGTACAAAGAGAACAGAAAACTTTCTCATACAAGTACATGGTACAACAGGCACATATCAGGAATATGAAATGTTGGGGTAACAATCTTTAACTGTTCCCTTCACTGCATACACTTGAGCTCAGTCACTTGGAAAGGTGCCCACATACTTTTAGCCATATAGATAGATGTAATAACCAGGTGTCCACAAATCATTGACCATATGGTATAGGCCTGACACAGCATTCATAGCAAGCACTTCTGTTTCTTATTTGTCTATTAGTGTACTGGACTAGACCACTGATTGCTTAAAACTACGATGGTGGAAGTAATCCCTTATTCTGGGAACACGAGCTGAGCAGGTGCAGAAGCGGAGCACATTTTGTCCGAGCACATGCAGTGGACCACCACACTGTCTGAACATGTGCAGTGGACCAGTCCACTCTGTATGAAAATAATATCCCAAAACATTCAGTATGGGAATGCAGAGCAACCCACAAAAACCTCTAGATACAGTATCTCACAAAAGTGAGTACACCCCTCACATTTTTGTAAATATTTCATGATATCTTTTCATGTGACAACACTGAAGAAATGACACTTTGCTACACGTCACAGGTCCCAGAAGATTGCACGGCCGTTCACGGCGTGCTGCCAGGGCGCCCACGGTTTGAATGCCGGCACCGCGGAGAGGAGGGGGAGAGGAGCAAGGCTTCCCTGCACCCGCATCGCTGGACAGTGGGACAGGTGAGTGTCTGATTATTAAAAGTCAGCAGCTACACATTTTGTAGCTGCTGACTGTTAAATGGGACTCCACTTTAATGGCTGTGTGTTGAGTTGTTTTGAGGGGACAGCAAATTTACACTGTTATACAAGCTGTACACTCACTACTTTACATTGTAGCAAATTGTCATTTCTTCAGTGTTGTCACATGAAAAGATAGAATAAAATATTTACAAAAATGTGAGGGGTGTACTCACTTTTGTGAGATACTGTACAACTCGGAACTGGAATATAGATCCTCACTATGTGTTTGAACTCTGTAAATAGGTAAACTTTTGGATTAATCATAACACACACAATTTTAGGTTGGCCAGTGTAGAAGAGGAAATGGTGTGTCGGTTTAAATATTAGTATGAATGGTGTACCACTACTGCCACCCAGAGGGTATTGCAGGAATGTGCACCATCTGCACAGAGTGCAGGCAGTGATTAGCCATTAAATTTGCATTTGTAGTTACTAATAGAAAAAAATGTGAATATAAATCTGCATATTCCATGGTCAACTTTTTTTTGTGCCAATTGCCAGGCTGTGTCTTCCAATGAGGACTGAAGCAAAGACTTTATCACATATGGAGAAATACAAATACTACTTGCAGCGTACCTGTACAATTAAACTAAGCTACCTTGTAAGGCCTCATTCTCACGAGCAACCAAGAGGCAATACCATAGACCCCCCGCCTAAACACAGACATGTAGCTGCTCATGGCTCTACAGCATGTTGCATTTGGTGGTTGCTACCGTTGCCGAATATGACCAATTCAAGTCTATGGAGCTGTGCCGAAACTGCATTTAATGCATGCGACTGTAGCACAGCAGTGCATTTACAGGAATAAATCAGCCAGTAAAGGGAGGGGATATATTGCCTCCTTAAAGCCTGTCAAATGCTGCCTGAAAAATCATCTGAATGCAGAAAGCACTTCAGGTGGGCCCTGCGCATGAGATTAAGCCCTGAAGCAGCCATTAGAAACCAGAGTTCTGAGGAACATTAGGGCTCCTCCAGAGGTTGCTAGGATTTCCTTGGGCTGTGGCTGACTGACCTCTCATCTGATGGTGTATGCACAACAATGATTTTTTTTAGCTGTCTATAAGGGGGACATTCTCCCCACTGACCACCAGTGTAAGGGGCATTTTCTCCACTGACCCCCAATAAGTTGGCTTTAGCAGGACTTCCTTGAGACCTGAATATTATTTCAGGGCTTTCTCTGGGGGTAAAAGGGTTGGTAAGGAAAGCTAATGTCCTGTTTTTCCATACAAGTGATCAGACGGAAGCTGTGAGGCGCTGGAAGACGGCTGAGCCAGTCACATCAGATTCTTCCACAACCAAACCTAGAAGAATAGAGTAGGTTTCAAAGGGAACCTGTCAGTGCAGAAATACTTGCTTCTATAGGGACCTGTCCTAAGGCCGTTATGTTAATCCTTGCCTCACTGCATTGGTTGAGGCTGTCATGTTAATCCTTGCCTCACTGCATTGGCCGAGGCTGTCATGTTGAGTTTTGCCTCACCTCAATGGACGAGGCTGTCATATTGAGTTTTGCCCGACTGTGTTGGTTGAAGCTGTCATGTTGATCCTTGCCTCACTGCATTGGCCGAGGCTGTCATATTAAGCTTTGCCTGACTGCATTGGTTAAAGCTGTCATGTTGATCCTTGCCTCACTGCATTGGCCGAGGCTGTCATGTTGATCCTTGTCTTACTGGATTGGCCGAGGCTGTCATATTGAGCTTTGCCTGACTGCATTGGTTAAAGCTGTCATGTTGATCCTTGCCTCACTGCATTGGCTGAGGCTGTCATTGTGGATCCTTGCCTTACTGGATTGGCCGAGGCTGTCAGGTCGAGCTTTGCCTGACTGCATTGGTTAAAGGCTGTCATGTTGATCCTTGCCTCACTGCATTCTCCGAGGCTGTCATGTTGAGCCTTGCCTCACTGAATTGGCTGAAGCTGTCATGGTGATCCTTGCCTCACTGGATTGGCTGAGGCTGTCATGTTGATCCTTTCCTCACTGCGTTGGCAGATTTCTCACTGATGTGATCGTGATTACCAAGACGCCTCTGGCTGAATGCTTGTTTTGGGTTAATGACCCAAGAAAGCAAGGATGAGGATGACAGCCCCACATTTTTTACCTTTAAAAGCGAACTGGATGTTGCAGCACCCATTTCCATATATTGACTTTTCCCTTGACCCATTTATGGGCAATAAAGAAATACTGCACAGCATGTGTTCCCAGCTAGTGGTTCAAACAGCTGAAGCAAGGGGACCGCCGAGAAACAATATTTTCAAGAGATGGCCAGAATTGGTAACCATATATATACATTGTATACCAGTACAGGAGTTTGCTGAAATGGTAATCATATATATACTTGTATACCAGTACAGGAGTTTGCTTAAAAAAATAAATAAAATACCTGTAACATGATCTGTGAAACAAAGTCTGCAGCAGTTCTGTTCTCTGCAGACAGGGAGTCTCCTGGAGACATGACAGCGGGTGTTCTGTTTCTGCGATAGCATCTAATGGTGTCTCACTCAGGTGAGAGGAGTCTCCCCTATTCTGCAATGTACAACCTGCAATACACTCCCCACCCTCATCACCACCATTCACGGATCAAAGACCTCCACCGCACATCCCTCTCCATCCGCCCATACTATCCACCCATTACATGCTGGTCACAACAGCGGCTGTACCGAAAATATAATTACAACACTTTCTACAATGACACATCCAGACATAGGATACTGAAGGAAATGAAAAAGAGCACATTTAATCTGGGCTCCGGGCAAAAAGCTAAATGCAAAGATCAAATACATACAAGGGAGCTGCTCTACATGCCATAGGATTTCTATTTCTGTCCATCCAGTTTTGAGATTTACACGGCACAGGCAGATCATCCAAATTTTCTCTGCTGTGTTATGTAATACTACTAGGTCTTGTCCCTCGCCCTGTCTGTGATTCGACAGTGAAAGAGAATCAGCAGACTGATGGACTTCATTTCTCAGTCATTCTACTCTGTCCACTTCTATCAGCATGCTTCTTGTGAGCATATGCAGCACAACTGATTGCCTCCTAGTTCTACCCTTCACTTTCCCCAGTCTGAGCCCTGCTGTATGAGGACTCCAAGATACCAGATCAAATTCAGGAGCTTACAAAAGTTGCTTTTAAAAATACACTCATATTAAACTATTAATTAATATTTAAAGCGGGAGTCCGGCGAAAATTTATTTTTAGATGTCAGCAGCTGCAAATATTGCAGCTGCTGACTTTTAAAATAAGGTCACTCACCTGTCCCGGGGTCCAGCGATGTCGGCACCCGAGACCAAACCGTCCCTCGGTCCTCGGGTGCTGCCGCCGCCATTCTCAGTGAGGGAATCAGGAAGTGAAGCGTTGCGGCTTCACTTCCCAATTCCCTAATGCGCATGCGCGAGTCGCGCTGCACGTTCTCAATGGTCCCCGCTATCTCCTGGAACCTGTTTCTTTCCCAGGAGACAGCAGGGAAGTGCGGGAGGGGGCGTGACTCCCGCGGGAGTCTATTCCCGGAAGTGGGTGCAGATACCTGTATAATACAGGTATCTGCACCCCCCTCCTCCGTGAAAGGTGCCAAATGTGACACCGGAGGGGGGGGGGAATCCGATGAGCGGAAGTTCCACTTTTGGGTGGAACTCCGCTTTAAAGTGTATGTTATCTTAAATATTTATTTTAAATTTGATAAAATATTTTATATTTTAGCACTCATAGTCTCTACCATTTTTATGTACGTCTTCCATATGAAGTACCAGGTTGATCCTGGCAGTCACTGTTTTTCCTTGTTCTAAACTGACTACACAAAGTAGAGAAGCTGATCTGTGTTAGCATGGTCAGTTTTAATCCTTCCGCTTTACATTCAGGGGTGCAGGACACTGAGAAGACACCCAGCATGCCTGTATTGGGTAGTTAGTTCAGCCACCATGCCCCCCTCCCAATCACAGCCTGCCTCTGGCACACACCCCCTCCCAATCACAGTCTGCCACTGGGAACACCCCCTCCCAATCACAGCCTGCCTCTGGGAACACCTCCCCCCCCCAATCACAGCCTGCCTCTGGCACACACCCCCCCCAATCACAGCCTGCCTCTGGCACACACCCCCTCCCAATCACAGCCTGCCTCTGGGAACACCCCCCCCCCCAATCACAGCCTGCCTCTAGGTACAAACACCCCTCCCAATCACAGCCTGCCTTTGGGCACACACCCCCTCCCAATCACAGCCTGCCTTTGGGCACACACCCCCCTCCCAATCACAGCCTGCCTCTGGGGACACCCCCCCCTCACACCCCCTCTCCAATCACAGCCTGCCTCTAGGCACACACCCCTTCCCCAATCACAGCCTGCCTCTAGGCACACACCCCTTCCCCAATCACAGCCTGCCTCTGGCACACACCCCCTCCCAATCACAGCCTGCCTCTGGGAACACCCCCCCCCAATCACAGCCTGCCTCTAGGTACAAACACCCCTCCCAATCACAGCCTGCCTTTGGGCACACACCCCCTCCCAATCACAGCCTGCCTTTGGGCACACACCCCCCTCCCAATCACAGCCTGCCTCTGGGGACACCCCCCCCTCACACCCCCTCTCCAATCACAGCCTGCCTCTAGGCACACACCCCTTCCCCAATCACAGCCTGCCTCTAGGCACACACCCCTTCCCCAATCACAGCCTGCCTCTGGCACACACCCCCTCCCAATCACAGCCTGCCTCTGGGAACACCCCCCCCCAATCACAGCCTGCCTCTAGGTACAAACACCCCTCCCAATCACAGCCTGCCTTTGGGCACACACCCCCTCCCAATCACAGCCTGCCTTTGGGCACACACCCCCCTCCCAATCACAGCCTGCCTCTGGGGACACCCCCCCTCACACCCCCTCTCCAATCACAGCCTGCCTCTAGGCACACACCCCTTCCCCAATCACAGCCTGCCTCTGGGCACACACCCCCTCCCCAATCACAGCCTGCCTCTAGGCACACACCCCCTCCCCAATCACAGCCTGCCTCTAGGCACACACCCCCTCCCCAATCACAGCCTGCCTCTAGGCACACACCCCCTCCCCAATCACAGCCTGCCTCTAGGCACACACCCCCTCCCCAATCACAGCCTGCCTCTAGGCACACACCCCCCCCCCCCCAATCAAAGCTTGCCTCTGGCACACACCCCCTTCCAATCAAAGCCTGCCTCAAGGCACACACACCCCCTACCAATCACAGCCTGTCTCTAGGCACACACACCCTCCCCAATCACAGCCTGCCTCTAGGCACACACACCCTCCCAATCACAGCCTGCCTTTGGGCACACGCCCCTCCCAATCACAGCCTGCCTTTGGGCACACGCCCCTCCCAATCACAGCCTGCCTCTGGGCATACACCTCCTCCCAATCACAGCCTGCCTCTGGGCACACACCCTCTCCCACACACCTTACTGTTAATTCAGGGGTCATATTTTGAAGATGAGCAATCATTTCTTATTGGTGGTGGAGACACGAATGGAACAAGATTTTTAAATTAAATAATTCATCACTTTGAACATGATGGAGCACTAGCACTTCAATTTTGGACTTTATCATACATTATATTACCAAAAGTATTGTGACGCCTTCCTTTACATGCACATGAACTTTAATGGCACCCCAGTCTTAGTCCCTAGGATTGTCCATAAGGTTTAGGAGTGTGTCTATGGGAATGTTTGACCATTCTTCCAGAAGCGCATTTGTGAGGTCAGGCACTGATGTTGGACAAGAAAGCCTGGCTCACAGTCTCTGCTCAAATTCATCCCAAAGCTGTACTATTGGGTTGAGATCAGGACTCTGTGCAGGCCAGTCAAGGTACCCCACCCCAAACTCGCTCATCCATGTCCTTATGGACCTTGCTTGTGCACAGTCATGTTGGAACAGGAAGGGGAACTGACGCACAGACAGGTAAAACGCATGTTTTTAAGTTAATAAAACCAATAGAGGATGAGAAATACGGTCATTTGGTATAGACACCAAATAGAAAATGTTGGCAGAAGACACGTCTGTAGTTTATTAAACAAACGTAAAAAGCCTCCTTAGCAGAACAAGACATTTTTAAGGAAAAATCTAGCAGACGCAGAAGAAAACAGAAAGAAATAAGAACTGAATCACACTGGTGTAAACTGTAGTGCATTTAGAACTTGACGTTACTTCAACTACTTTAGTGGACTTGTCACAGAAAGATTGAAGCAGTGGGAAACCACATGCTACGTTTTATCCGCTCTGCAATAAAGTGTTTTCTGTGAACTCATACATCGTCTCTCTGGCACATAAGGGTTTCTACAATAATCTTTTCCAAGCACACTGCTTTTGTGCCGAGTCTCTAGAGACAGCGCCTGCAAGCCTTTCAAATATACAAAAACAGTCAACAGAAATACGTACGCAAGCTATATTGGCATTGAAAGTTATATTATATATAGAAAAGTTAAAACTGTATTGCGTTAGTACCTAACAAATATTTGTACATCTTCAATTGCGCCTTTTTGTGAAATGGTGAAAACTGAAGGTGCGCAAAACTGCAAATAAACACAATTTACTGTAAAAATCTGAGGTTATCATTTTTCCCTTTACAGCTTTCAGAGTTTGTAAAAGACCCATTCTCATGGGGCGTACTAAAGTGTATGCCCATGGAGGACAGCGGTTACCTGCATGGGGATGCCTAGGTGTCCTGAGCATCTCCATGCAGGTATTCCCTTTAATGTCAATTGGGATGCAGCGGCTGCACGGGCACAGCCGCTGCTCCTAATCTGACATCCGTGTAGGTGTGGGTGCATTACCCCAAATGCAGACAGTGTGAGCTCAGGAACATGCACCCGGACCCATATAGATATCAATTTGGGAGCAACGGCTGTGTTCGTGCAGTTGCTACATCTCAAATGACATCAATGGGACTGCCTGCACAGGGATACATGGAACACCTGTGCATCCCTGAACATGGCCTTGCAGAGGTGTACACTGTAGTATGCATGTGTAAATAAGGCCTTACTATGTTTTTTTGTTAAAGTTGTGATCCACCTAGATGCCTGGACCGTCAGCTGGCTCTGCCCTTTGGTGGCCCGCTGGGAGACTGAGTCAGGCACTCCCGCCCCGTTCACAGCTGGACGCTCCGGTGAGCGCTGGAGGGGCACCGGCTCTCTGCTCACCGGCTCTCTGCTCACTGAAGACCGAGAACTGAGAGATCAGTCTTAAAAGCAGCATCCACCTAGGTGAATATAAAGTTTTTTTTTTTGTTTTTTTGGGGGGGGGGTTAAGAACCCCATACTTCTATTTTAAGATTTAAAAGAAAAAAATAAATAAATAACGGCTCTGCCGATCTGTCATTTTTCACTGTGTGTATAATTATTTGTTACTCACTTGCCACACCGGATGCCAGGCCATAGAGAAGACCCCCGCCGTCTGCCTGTTGCTGGAACATGTGAGACCCCGGAGGCGGGCTTTTTTCTTGGCGGATAAAGTTATACAGTAACGTTTTCACCAATCGGCTAGTGTAAGGAAGACTGCAAGAAAGAACCAGAATATATTCAATGTGATATTCAAGGGAGACTATAATGGTTTGCAGTCAATTTTTTATTCCACTTTATATCAGTATAATGATAGTTTTATAAATAAATGCTTAAAACATTACAAAGGGTTGCTAAAGCACTATGCTCTGGCACACCACTGGCATAGTACTGAATAAACTGACTGTCTACTATGGGGAAAAAAAAGTACTTATTACTTCAGAACTGTTTATCCATTAGGACCAATAGCCATTTGATTAGCTAAGCGGGTAACATACCAGCGGCCATGCATCAGGTATTTGTGGATGATGCTCTCATGAATGATCTCCTTGTGGAAAAGCTGATAGGACAAAAACACGATGAGGACAGTCACAGCTTCCAGCAGAACATTGTATGTGATGTCACTGAAACAAAGAACAGAGAAAAGGGTCACTTTCAGAAAGAACAAATTATAATTAAAACAGCCAAAGCAATGAAAGACTATAACTGGTTAAACCGTGAAAATCTCATCTAAACTTTAACATGTTAAGGCAAGTTTTAAAAGTATTTTGTTCAATATTTTTTTTTTTAATGTGCAACTTTTATTAAAATGATATCTGGTTATTTGGCCATGAAGGGCTTTTTTGAGGCACTTCCTGTTATAGGGTGACAACACTCTGCCTCTGTTGTGCTCCTGTGTTGTCACCCTGTACCATAGGCACAATGGAGACTACATGTTGCTACAGTATATGAGCAAAAATGCATAAGGCATGGTCTCCTGCTGTGACCATTAACAAACCGGCCCTGAGAAACGAAATTCAGCCAAAGCTGGAGTAGACACAAAGTGGCTGCAGGAGATCAGTAGTACTGAGATGAAAAATTGTGAAAATAAATTAAAAAAAAAACTGCAACTGTTTATTATACACAATGCTTTAGTAAACTAAATGGCACTGGTGTCATATTTATGGTATATGTGCTGGTATATATGGTGCACTCACGCTTGATTTCATCTTCACATACATACATACACACACATATACATACACACATATATACATACACACATATATACATACACACACACATATATATATATATATATATATATATATATATATATATATATATATATATATATATATATATATATATATATATATATATATATAGAGTTTAGTGCTAATTTCTCTATTATTTTATGTTTTATTAGTTTTTATAAATTTTTGGTGCGGCATTACATTATTGGTTGCTTTGTATTTTTGGCACCGTTGCTCATTTTATATTCTTTACTATTATTTAAAATACGACTGATCATGCCAAAAAACTGCCTTTTATTTAGGGATAGCAATCGCATGAAGCCATTTATTATCACATAGTTTTTTGGATCCTGTTTAAATCATAATGATAACAGAAATCACCCAAATGGCCCTGATCAAAAGTTTACACACCCTGGAATGTTTGGCCTTGGTACAGACACAGAAGGTGGCCTACAGGTTAAAATGGCAATTAAAAGGTTAATTCCCCACATTTATGGCTTTTTAAATCACAATTAATGTCTGTGTATAAATAGTCAATGAGTTTGTTAGCTCTCACATGGATGCACTAAACAGGCTAGACACTGAGCCACAAGGAGGTAGAAAAGAACAGTCAAGACCTGCGTAACAAGGTAATGAAACTTTACAAAGATGGAAAAGGATCTAAAAAGATATCCAAAGACTTGAATATGCCAGTCAGTACTGTCCAATCACTTAATAAGTGGAAAATTTGGGGATCTCTTGATACCAAGCCAAGGTCAGGTAGATCAAGAAAGATTTCAGCCACAACTGCCACAGGAACTGTTCGGGATACAAAGAAAAACCCACAGGTAACCTCAGGAGAAATACAAGCTGCTCTGGAAAAAGATGGTGTGGTTGTTTTTAAGGAGCACAATACAATGATACTTAAACAAAAAGGAGCTGCATGGTTAAGTTGCCAGAAAGGAGCCTTTACTGTACAAGTCCCACAAAAAAGCCTGGTTACAATATGGCCAACAACACCTTGACATGCCTCATTGGGCTTTTTTGTGGCATTGGTGCAGTAAAGGCTTCCTTCTGGCAGCTCAACCACGCAGCTCTTTCTTGTTCAAGTATAGTTGAATTGTGCTCCTTAAAAACCGCACCGTCTTTTTGGAGAGCAGCCTGCATTTCTCCTGAGGTTACCTGTGGGTTTTTCTTTGTATTCTGAGCAATTCTTCCGCCAGTTGTGGCTGAAATCTTTCTTGGTCTACCTGACCATGGCTTGGTATCAAAAGAGCCCCAGATTTTCCACTTCTTAATAAATGATTGAACAGTACTGACTGGCATATTCAAGGCTTTGGATTTCTTTTTATATCCTTTTCCATCTTTGTAAAGTTTCATTACCTTGTTACACGGGTCTTTTGACAGTTCTTTTCTACGTCCTTGTGGCTCAGTGTCTAGCCTGTTTAGTGCATCCATGTGAGAGCTAACAAACTCATTGACTATTTATACACAGACACTAATTGTGATTTAAAAAGCCATAAATGTGGGAAATTAACCTTTAATTGCCATTTTACCCTGTGTGCCACCTTCTGTGTCTGTACCAAGGCCAAACATTCCAGGGTATGTAAACTTTTTATTAGGGCCATTTGGGTGATTTCTGTTATCATTATGATTTAAAAAGGATCCAAAAAACTTTATTGGTGTCAGTAGAAGGAATAGTGCCCCATCATTGGTGTCAGTCTGAGGAATAGTGTCCCATCATTGGTGTCAGTAGAAGGAATAGCGCCCCATTATTGGTGTCAGTAGAAGGAAAGGTTGCCCCATTATTTGGTGTCAGTAGAAGGAATAGTGCCCCATTATTGGTGTCAGTGGGAGAAATTATGCCCCATTGTTAATGTCAGTGGGAGGAATAGTGCTCCAAGGGCCGTATAAAGGCAAGCAAAGGGCAACATCTGGCCCCCTGGCCACAGTTTGGAGACCACTGCTGTAGACAATCAGTGGGATATGGAGATGAGGAGTAGTTCTGTTGTGCACCAGGAGAGTATAGCAATGAGAAGAGGAGGTGTTCAGGCATGAATCAGGGGAGTAGGAGGGTGAGAAGAGGAGGTATCCTGTAGTCCATCAGGAGAGTATAGGGATGAGAAGAGGAGGAGTTGTGTAGTCCATCTTTGGAAGGGGATTGGGGGTGGGGGCTATTAAAGCCGGTTGGGATTTCAGTGCAACAGAGGCAGTGCTGCCAGCTTAATAAAGTAATTTAAAAGTACCTTCAATCCCTGGCAGACTCCCTGGCAGTATTTTTTCTGCTTTTTTTTTAAAAAAAGAGACAAAAACAGTCCAACATACACTTTAGTATTGGAAAACCTATACTTAGTGACAGGTTCACTTTAAGGCTTTTCTTTCTTTGGTCTTATTCGCTAGAAATGACAAGTTTCATCCACTGAGCCAGTAACATAGTTTATGCAACAATTTCTAAAAAAGAAAAACAAGAAACTGTATATCACTTTTCCAAGTCCAGAAATTGAGTTAGTGTTATTATCCGGCACTAGGTGTTCTCTTCCTGTACAGCTCAGGTCACGGCGTGGATGATATTCCCTCCGCTATAATCAAACTGCAAGAGGAGGAGGAGGAATGGAGGAGGAATGGAGGAAGTGGTATTTGGCCCCAAGAAGGACTCCTGACGCTCCAAGGAAAACATTCTCCTGAAATCATCCCAATTTCATGTTCTATCTTTCCAGTGTCTTGCAATTATGTCTTAATAGGCTGTTTACGTGGTACGACATGCACCTCACAGGGTGTGAGATTTTCATTTATTCTGGAAGAATTGGGCTTCTGTGCTTTTATGGTATCCTGTGTGAGAGCACAACGTTACCGTGAAAACGCTTTGATCTCCTTCCAGAGCAACGACTCGCACAACATGCTGAAGCAGCAAAAATCTGGAGCTCCACGGCTGCCAATCAAAGGAAACATCCTTATAATAAACATGACTGCCAGGCACAGCATTCATTTCATATCATACAGGTGAAGGGCACCACAGTCCGCTGTACAGAAAAAACAGGTCGTCTCACCACAGTGCCATTTATGTAGAATCATGATAGACAAATCTAAGATAAAGCTGCAAACTTGGGCTTTACCCATGCATTGGAAAATACTGCATGCCAGCACTGAAAAATATCGTTAGAGCGGAAATTAACCATTTGAAAACTAAAATTTGCCAGCAGATTTCACAAGTCTCTTCTGCCAAAAAAGAACTTCTACTTACCTGCAGTCTACACACTGATCGCAATGCATGCGTGATATATTCACAGATGGTGCTGGGTGCCGAGATAATGTAACTTCAGCATAGTGTGCCTGCCCAATGCAAAGCTCCCAACTGTCCCTGATTTTCGAGGGACTGTCCCTGATTTGGAGCAATGTCCCTCTTTCCTCCTCATTTGTCCCTCATTTTGGTCTGATCTATATAGTTGTATATAAAATGCACTTTTTATCTTTCAAAAAGTTTCCCAGTGCTAAACCTTTCATCCAAATTCTAAATAGTTGCATTTGGCAATTTTAAAAGCCAATATAAAGAAATATTAGTGGTTAAAAAAAAAAAAAAAAGCCCTTGTGGATTTAATTAACCTTTTTTTTGGTTATGTCCACTTTAAGGGGCGTGGCAGGGGGGCGTGTCCTATGCCTACATATGTTTGCTAGGAGGTATCCCTCATTCCCATCTCAAAATGTTGGGAGGTGTGCCAATGGGTGAAGGAAGAAAATGGGAAACCCATAAGAGGAGAATCACATGTAACTTGTGGAGACGGAGGGCGCACAGAGAGCTCAGATCTCTCATAGGTGGAGGAGAGCACACCCAGGGGTGTGTAATGTGTAAGCGTGCTGAAAAATGCTGGCCGCCCTCACCACAGTTAATGTTCTCTTTACAGCAACCTTCGATGCACTACTCACCTTCGCGCCAGTGCTGACCCTTCACTCCCTTGTTTTGCTAACAGTCCTTGCCCAGGCTGAATGAGGGCCAGCATCATTGAAACACTTCCTGAGAGCCCAGACTGCCATAGATACACCCATTGGGGGTGTGTAATTGCACATGGACATGAACATATGTCACCATCACACCATGGACTCAACTGAAATAGTCCAAATGTTTATTGAAGTGACCACATCACAATTGGTGTAGGTGTAACATTTCAGAGCCATACAGGACCGCTTCGTCATGCATGATGGGGGAAGAGGGGGTTAAAGTGGTTGTAAAGGCAGAAGGTTTTTTTATCTTCATGCATTCTATGCATGAAGATGAAAAAACCTTCTGTGTGTAGCAGCCCCCCTAATACTTAACGAAAACCCCATCTCGATCCAGCGATGTACACTAGTGCCTCGGCTGTCTGGGACTCTCCCTCCTGATTGGCGGAGACACAGCAGCAATGCCATTGGCTCATGCAGCTGTCCATGAATGTCAGTTAGCCAATCAGGAGAGAGAGGGGGGCGGTGCCGAACCGAGGCTCTGTGTCTGAATGGATACACAGAGCTGTGGCTCGGGTGCCCCCATAGCATCTGCTTGCTGTGGGGGCACTCCTCAGGAGGGAGGGGCCAGGAGCACAGAAGAGGGACCTGAAAAGAGGCTGATTGGGGCTGCAAAACCATTTCACAGAGCAGATAAGTAAAACATGTTTGTTATTTTTAAAGAAAAAAAACTATCATTGCACTAATTTAACCTGCATTAGAGATAAAAACCTTTGCTGTCTAATAATAAAAAAAAAAAACACAAAGTGTAGAGAAGGGCAACCAAACTGATAAGAGGCATGGAGGAGCTCAGCTATGAGGAAATATTAGAGGAACTGAATTTATTCTCTCTTGAAAAGAAGAGATTAAGGAGGATATGATCAAATGTATAAATGCATATGGGATCCATATAGTGAACTTGGTGTTGAGTTATTCACTTTAAGGTCATCACAGAGGATAAGGGGGCACTCTTTATGTCTGGAGAAAAAGAGATTTAATCTACAAATACGGAAAGGCTTCTTCACAGTAAGAGCTGTGAAAATGTGGAATAGACTCCCTCCAGAGGTGGTTCTGGCCAGCTCAGTAGATTGATTTAAGAAGGGCCTGGATTCCTTCCTAGATACACATAACTGGATTCTAATATTTATAGGTAAAGTTGATCCATGGAATATCCGATGGACTCTTGGGGGATCAGGAAGGAATTTCTTCCCCGGCTGGAGCAAATTGGATCAAGTTTTATTGTTTTTTTTTTTTTTTTTTTTTTTTTTTGACTTCCTCTGGATCAACTGTGGGTATAGGATTGTCTATATAGGATTGTATACATTTTTACCTTTCCATCCTATTGGCTGACCTGGATGGACTTGTGACTTTTTTCAACCAGACTATGTAACATTAGAGCAAGATTACAGTTCGCCATTGAACATAAAAGGCACAGACCAGGGCTTCTGGGACAATGTGCTGAAGACTGATCAAAGATAGAGTTCTTTGGTCACAGAAACAGGGACATTTGTTGCAAACCAAAAACTGTACTTCAGGAGAAGCACCTCAATAACTGTGAAGCGTGGTGGTGAAAATATTATGGTATGGGGCTTTGCAATCATCGAGTCAACTATAGATTTAGCATCATATCACAGTGTGCTTGATGAGAATGTGAGGTCATCTATCCAAAAGCTGAAGTTAAACCGGAGATGAGTCTATCGACACAATAATGATCCAAAGCACACTTGCAAATCCACCAAAGAATGGCTCAAAAAGAAGAACTAGAGGGCTATGAACTGACCTAACCAAAAGCATGATACTGATTCCCATCGATATTTTGTAGAGGGATTCTGAAACGGTTAGCTCATGAAAGGAAACCCACAAGCATCTTGCAACTGAAGAAACTTTTCATGGAGAAGTGGTCAATGTCAAACACTATCAGGCAGTTATGCAACACACCTAGGAGAAGTCATTTCTGCTAAAGGGTGCAATACCAGCTTCTCCACAGTAGACTTTTTTTTAATCTATTATTTTTGTTGAATAAATTATAAATAATACATTTTAGTTCTTATTCAAGTATATCACCTTTATCGGTGGTACCATTTGGTTTAATTCGTTTTATTCTGAAGGCACTATTTGAATGAAGATCTAGTGTTTGAGTTATCCAATATGTTGAAAAACTAAGCAATTTTTATGGGGTGCACCTAAATGAATTCCAGGTATGGATATTTTACACGTACTTTCATTGGTCCAGCTAGGGCCAATGTAACTATGGATATACCATACCAGGCTGATCTCATAGGAAGCTGGAAGTTACTGAATTAAATGAGTCTACTCCTGCAATCTCTACTTGCTCACAGGTCTCAAGCTGAGCAGAAGAGGTTGGCTGCTGGACACCAACACCATTCAGAGAATGCTTCGTATTTTATGAATGAATGCAAAGCATTCCCTGACTTGATGAGGTGGAGAGGCATGGCAGTGATGTCCCGCTCTCCACCTCATCCAATTAGAGAATGCTTTGCATTCATTCAGAAAACGCAAAGCATTCCCTGACTGGTGCATGCATTAGGTGTCTAACCTCCTCTTACCCAAAAATACCTCAAATATGGGACTTTAAAGTGGGGTTCCACCCATAAAAAAAAAAAAACTACATGAAAAATCCTAAAAAAAATACAAAAAAACATTTGGATATTTTTTTTTTCTTTTTTTACTCACCTCTAAATGCCTGTTGCTAGGGGGTCCCTTCGTAGTCTGCCTCTTTCAGTGCCTGGGCTGGTGACATCACTTCTGTCTCGGCACAGGAAGGGCTCTGCTCTGCTCCCTCCCTCCTGTCAATCATCTGGGACCCATTACAGGTCCCAGGTGACTGAGCGGCCAATCACGGCGCTCGGCGCTGCTCACGCATGCGCAGTGGGTGCCAGGCTGTGAAGCCCGGCGCCCACAGTTGCAATGCCGGTGCCGCTGAACGGAGGGGGAGGCGAGCGGGGCTTCGATCCCCCATATTGCTGGACCCTGGGACAGGTAAGTGTCCAATTAAAAGTCAGCAGCTGCAGTATTTGTAGCTGCTGACTTTTAACTTTTTTTTTTTTTTTTCGACTGGCCCTCCTCTTTAAGGCTTGGTTCACACTGCCCCGACTTGAGTGTTCAAAGTCACTTGACAAGTCGCACCCCATTAACAGCAATATAACCATTCTAATCGGTGCAACTCAAGTCGCAGCGACTTAGAAAAAGGTTCCTGCACTACTTTGGGGCGGACCTCAGGACCTCATCACTACTTGCATTGACATCTTTTATAAAATGAAGTGGAAAGCAAGCCGCAATGAAGAAACGCAGGATGTCAGCTGTCGAAGGCGCGTAGATGTGAACCGCTACCTAAGGTATCTAATGATGCAATTCATATATCATACTGCCAATATGTATGCATAATATTTATAAAAACATTAAAAATATATGGCGTACTTCACCTAACAACATTTGTATTTTATGTGTACGAATATGTAAAACATAGCGATTCTGCGAATATGTTTCACAGCATATCGTTATTCCTACCGTCCTACTTAGTGCCGGTTCACACAGGGGCGGCACGACTTGCAGGTCGCCTCAGCGAGGCGACCTGCAAACGACTTCCGAGGCGACTTGCAAAACGACTTCTGTACAGAAGTCTATGTAAGTCGCCCCAAGTCGCCCCCAAAGTAGTACAGGAACCTTTTTCTAAGTCGGAGCGACTTGCGTCGCTCCTATTAGAACGGTTCCGTAGCACAGAACGGGAGGCGACTTGTCAGGCGACTAGGTCGCCTGACAAGTCGCCCCTATGTGAACCGGCACTAAATGTCATTTGACTCCTTGATTTTTACTGAAGCTCAATACTGTGAGGTTGAGAATAAGTCTGGCTGAGGATGGGGGAAGGGGGGGTAGAGCTGCATCAAGAATCGTTATCTCGATTGGGATCTTGACAATAGTGTTCCACGATTCTGTCTATGCAAAGAATTCTCTCTGCTCTTCTGAAGCCACAGTCTTCAAAAGAAAGGTAGAAAAAAAAAAAAAAACGGGCAGTCTGCCAAAAATCACTACATTCTTTAGCAGTGGAACTTAAGCATAAACATTGTAACAATTTGTCAATGGAATAGACTAGTGTGTAAACGAAGAAAGTTTAACCACTGACATTTGATGGTTTCAAGTTAAAATCTTTTTTTTGCTAGAAAATTACATATATACACACACATATATTTTTTTTTTAGTAGAGACCCTAGAGAATAAAATGGTGGTTGTTGCAATAATTCATGTGACACTGTATTTGTGCAGCAGTCTTTCAAATGCGATTTTTTTGGAAAAAATTACTTTAATGAATTAAAGAAAAAAAAAAAAAAAAATAACCAGCAAAGTTAGCCCAATTTATTTTGTATAATGTGAAAGATTTTATGTCGCGAGAATCGTGAGAGAATCATGATCTTTTAATCCTAAGCAAAAAATCGTGATTCTCATTTTGGCCAGAAATGTGCAGCTCTAAGGGTGGGGGTTAAGTGACAAACGTATTCTGTGGGTCCCAGACACCGCACTTCTTGTCTGGTTCTGTGAAACTTTAAGAAACAATCAATATTTATTCTAGCAATAGAGTGAATAACATATACTTTTATTGAACAATCAACAAAGTTGAGATCAGGAGCCTGAAGACCACCAACCACACATAGCCAGCCAGCCCCCCCCCCCCCGGAGTATCTGAAACGCATCATGACAAATCATTTTATTTCTCCAGCTGTTGCAGAACTACAAGTCCCATGAGGCATAGCAAGACTTTGACAGCCACAAGCATGACACCCAGAGGCATGATGGGACTTGTAGTTTTGCAACAGTTGGAGGTCCACTAATTGCATGTCCCTGACCTAGTGGAACCAATTCCTTCAGAAGTCCTCTGGAATCTGGAAAACCATTTATCATTTTCCTTCCACTTCACAATTAGTAAATAGAGTCCACCTGTGTATAATTTAATCTTAGTATAAAATACAGCTGTTCTGTGAAGCCCTTAGAGGTTTGTTAGAGAACCTTAGTGAACAAACAACATCATGAAGGCCAAGGAACACACCAGACAGGTCACGGATAAAGTTGTGGAGAAGTTTAAAGCAGGGTTAAGTTACAAAAAAATATCCCAAGCTTTGAACATCTCACGGAGCTCTGTTCAATCCATCATTCGAAAACGGAAAGAGTATGGCACAACTGCAAACCTACCAAGACATGGCCGTCCACCTAAACTGACAGGCCGGGCAAGGAGAACATTAATCAGAGAAGAAGCCAAGAGGTCCATGGTAACTCTGGAGGAGCTGCAGAGATCCACAGCTCAGGTGGGAGAATCTGTCCACAGGACAACTATTAGTCGTGCTCTCCACAAATCTGGCCTTTATGGAAGAGTGGCAAGAAAAAAGACATTGTTGAAAGAAACCCATAAGAAGTCCCGTTTGCTAGAAGCCATGTGGGGGACACAGCAAAGATGTGGAAGAAGGTGCTCTGGTCAGACGAGACCAAAATTTACCTTTTGGCAAAATGCTATGTGTGGCTGAAAATGAACACTGCACATCACCCTGAACACACCATCCCCACCGTGAAACATGGTGGTGGCAGCATCATGTTGTGGGGATGCTTTTCTTCAGCAGGGACAGGGAAGCTGGTCAGAGTTGATGGGAAGATGAATGGAGCCAAATACAGGGCAATCTTAGAAGAAAACCTGTTAGTCTGCAAAAGACTTGCGACTGGGGCGGAGCTACAATGGAATGGTTTAGATCAAAGCATATGCATGAGTTAGAATTGCCCAGTCAAAGTCCAGACCTAAATCCAAATGAGAATCTGTGGCAAGACTTGAAAATTCCTGTTCACAGACGCTCTCCATCCAATCTGACAGAGCTTGAGATATAATGCAAAGAAGAAAGGGTAAAAATTTCACTCTAGATGTGCAAAGCTGGTAGAGACATCCTCAAAAAGACTTGCAGCTGTAATCGCAGTCAAAGATGGTTCTACAAAATATTGTCTTGGGGGGGGGCTGAATACAAACGCACGGCACACTTTGATATTTATTTGTAAAAAAAAATCTGGAAAACCATTTATCATTTTCCTTCCACTTCACAATTATGTGCCACTTTGTGTTGGTCAATCACGAAAAAATCCCATTTACGTTTTTGGTGGTAACATGACAAAATGTGGAAAACGTCAATGGGGATGAATACTTTTTCCAAGGCACTGTATGTCAGCAAGTTGGGGTTTTCACCCACAATTACATGGATTGCAGCTCCGAATTTTCCAACAAAAACTGCTCAGTATTTTACAGGTTCACAAATCTGAGTTTTTAAAAGATTAAAAAAAAATAATTAATAAGATTTAAAAATAAATAAATAAATAAATAAATAAAGAAATGTGTGCTTTGGGCATGTCTTAGGCATTCTTTGATTTCAAACTAAACTCACTGGCCCATAATGAAATACGCTATATTCATTTTAAAACAGGATGCAATACCAAATTGTTATAGTAAGGATGAATGAAAGTAAGGTGTCATGCTGCTGTTTTGTTCACAAAATCTTGTCATCCCTCATTCACCAAGATGAATGTACCCACAGTGTGCACCCCTATGCATAACTGTACACTTTTCTGATACATATAAAACACAAAGCTTAGACTTTTCAGTTTGCACAAGACAAAGATACAACCATATGGGTGAATAATTATAAGTTTCTACACCCTAAAATGTACGTAGTCCTCAGCAATGGACATCTCTTATTTGCCTCCTTTTGTTCTGTTAAATTGAAAGCATCATAGGTGTGCGCAGCAATTGCATTAGGGTGTGCACCTCAAAGCTCAAACATATATGCATGTGTATGTATACGGAAGGTGTCAGTAGAGCAGTGAATGGTGTCATAAGGGCAGATATTGGTGGTGTCAGTAGGGCAGTTACAATCTTAATAGTTTTTTTGCAATTTTTTAGGAGAGAAAAATATTTTTTATTTTATTTGGTGAAATATCAGGGGCCTAAACATTGGAAATATGCACCACACGGGGTGATTAGGGTGTGCCCAGGCACACCTGGCACACCCTGTGCGCACGCCAATGGAAAGCATATATTTTATATCTTTAATAAGTGCTAAAAAAAAAAAAAAAAAACATGTTGATCGTGTAGAAGTGAGTGAGCTCCTAACTTTCTGTGCTGCACTGTTATCAGTTTGTTGTGTTCCTGGTTCTTTTGAACTACAGGACACCCCCTCTTATTTCATAGAGAAGGGTAAACCCTGGTTAACACAGTTACTTAACAAAGTTACTTCCATTGTCGGCAATGGAACCATTCAAATTGTTATGACTCAAGTTGCAGCGACTTTAAAAAAATGTTCCTGCACTACTTTTTTGGGATTTTATTGCGACTTGCACATACTGGTTTTAAACGAAGTCGCAAGCAACAATTTAATCGGAGGTGCAAATTACATTGATGATTTGAAATTGCGACATCAAAGCTGCACCAGGGCTTAGTGTTCCATGTTCCTGTCCTATAGAAACAAATGATCCAAGGTCTGGTGTTACCACAATTGCTGTTGTGTTTCAGATGCGCAACAATTGTAATAAATCTACATTATTTTACTTCCATGATATGTTTCTTGACTAACTATATTCACCACACTCAAAGTCGCAGGGCGAACCCCTTGTATACATGTTCCTGTCCTAGGGAAATAATGCTGCTCCTCCATAGATACAGTACGGTGAATGAGTGTTTTCACCCTAGGACAGGAAGTACCGGTATGTTAGTGGCAGGATCACCAGATAAAAATAAAGGGACTACATTTAAAGCCAGCCATAGATGGTTCGAATCTCGGCCGGCTCAGCAGGGACTGGCTGAGATGCGAACCAAGCATGGGCAGGCTAAATGTACCAAGCTGGTCACTCAATCAACTTGGGTACAACCAGCCTGACAGATTTTACATGCGATTGTTGCAAGCTCCGTTTATGGCCTGCCTAGAAGTACTACATCTAAGGACTGGTAAGCTACAAAAATGTATTTTACATGGGTTTAAATACCCTTTAAGCACTTGATCCCCAGAAGATTTACCCCCCCATCATGATCAGGCCATTTTCTGCGATATGGTGCTGAGCTATTTAAACTGACAAATGGCGCAGTCGTGTGACGCTGTACCCAAATAAAATTGATGTAATTTTTTTCCCACAAATAGAGCTTTCTTTTGGTGGTATTTGATCACCTCTGCAGTTTTTGTTTTTTGAGCTTTAATCACTTGCTGTCCGCGTGCAGCGGTCGGCAAGTGGTTAAAGCTTGGCACAATGGCAGAGGTGGGCAAATGGGCGTACCTGTACGTCCCCTTTAATTGGCGGGGCTAACTGGCGCGTGCCTGCCGCGTACAGCATGGCCGTGCCAACGGGACCGGTGGACTTGATGTCCTCTGGTCTCCCGGCGATCGTGTCATGGAGCCGCAGAACAGGGAAGTGCTTATGTAAACAAGGCATTTCCCCGTTCTGCCTTGTGACATGACAGAGATCACTGCTCCCCGTCATCAGGAGCAGTGATCGTTGTCATTAGAGTTGTAGCCCATCCCCCCCCCCCAAGTTAGAATCACTCCTTAGGACACTTAACCCCTTGATCGCCCCCTAGTGTTAACCCCTTCTCTGCCATTGTCATTTATACAGTAATCAGTGCATTTTTATAGCACTGATCGCTGTATAAATGACAATGGTCCCAAAATAGTTTCAAAAGTGTCTGATGTGTCCGCCATAACGTCGCAGTCAAGATAAAAATCGCAGATCACCGCCATTACTAATAAAAAATAATGTTATAATAAAAATGTTATAAATCTATCCCCTATTTTGTATATGCTATAACTTTTGCGCAAACCCATCAATATACGCTTATTGTGATTTTTTTTTTACCAAAAATATGTAGAAGAATACATATCGGCCTAAACTGAGGAAAAAATGTGTTTTTTTATATATTTTTGGGGGATATTTATTATAGCAAAAAATATTGCTTTTTTTTTTTTCAAAACTGTCGCTCTTTTTTTTGTTTATAACGTAAAAAATAAAAATCGCAGAGGTGATCAAATACCACCAAAGAAAGCTCTATTTGTGGGAAAAAAAGGACGTTGATTTTGTTTGGGTGTAACGTCGCACGACCGCGCAATTGTCAGTTAAAGCGACGCAGTGCCGAACCGCAAAAAGTGCTCTGGTCAGGAAAGGGGTGAAATCTTCCGGGGCTTAAACAAAAAAAAAGCAGGGGGTGTAACAGACATCTGCAAAGAGGTCACTGCTTCACCCCCCCCCCCCCAAAGAGCAAGGGTCCCATTCTGCAAAGACTCTGCACACCTTTTGTTGTGATACAACACAACTATATTAAGCGGATTTAAAATTAATGTTCAACTGGCCTTTAAATTACACAAGAGAGCGACAGTATTTCTATTCATGGCAAGAGAGAGGTACTTTTTTTTTTAACTAAAAATAATATAAGTGATTTGGTAATGCTGACATTCCCCCCACTGAGTCATGTAAAGTGTGAATTTTAAAGCTGAATATAGGAGCCAGCCAGTCTCATCCAGAAGCCAACAGGCTATTTTAAGGAGCCACGATACACGGGCTTATACTGACATTAGTTCAGGAGACCTCAATTTTAAAAGGCAGCAGCTGTCATTTTTTTAGTGCCATTGGTTACCTGGCTCCTGGGATTTGTCCAGCTTTGAACAGAGGACAGTGCGGTATTGTAACATGCTTTAACAAGAGAACAGTGAGGGTAATTCCGTTTTATGGCTTCCATACAACGGTAAAACAAACCGCTTAGAAGAGCCAGCACGGCACGCAAAGCCACGAATACATTATTTTGACAAGTCTCACAGCATGTTTGGAGTCATCAGGTTAAAAAGAGGAAAAAGATTTGCCAGCGTATCACAACAAACGCCAACAAACTTTTAACTCGACATAGTGGTCTGAAAAGGAGAATATAATACATTTGTCTAGCTTGTATCACCATCCTAAAATGCCACAAACCATCAAGGGTTATTACATTGCAAAACACTGCTAAAAAGGTTAAATAAACTGTTTTGAACAGCCTACATCTACTGTTAAAACAAACAATTCCGAGCATAAAGCACCAAAGTCTGAAAATATCTCCCTTGAAAACTGCTTTTGTTAGGGCTCTTTCACACGGGGAGTCCGTATGTCCGTTTTTCATCCTTGCGTTTTCGGATGAAAAACGGACATACATGTATCCCTATGGAGCGTTGGATGTCATCCGACCCGCTCCGATCCGAAAAAGTGTAACGGAGGAAAACCCTACTTTTCCATCCGTTTTCGGATCGGATCGGGTGTCGATGGACACTACGGTCCGTCATCATCCGATCCCCCATAGGGGAGAACGGCGCTCTAAAAGGTCCGTCGCTGCACAGTGTTCAGCGATGGACCGGTCATCTTCCTGCTCAGCGGGGATCGGCGGAGCGATCCCAGCTGAGCAAGCGGGTGTTCACGGGGCGGATGATCACTGATCCTCCCCGTATGAAAGAGCCCTTAGAGAAAAATTTAAATAACCTGTATAATTGTTACTTTACTTAAATCTTCTATTTTGGAGCTCATTTCCAAGTAATACCCTCCCAAACATACTGCATGATACCTCTCCTCTACATACTGCCTTGCCAGTGGCAGCTGGTGTTTATTTTTTGGGGGGGGTGGCAATCGAAAAAAAAAAAAAAAAAAAAAACCCCACATTGGAATCCACGTGTCCGGCATCTTTCATGTAGATCAGGGGGCCGGACGCATGGATGGATGGATGGGGGGGGGCGCCCCTTCGCCTCTTATAGGTGGGCCGCACTGCTGCCCGCCGTCATACCCCTCCCACTTCTCTCCCAAACATACTGCCTGATACCATATATGTAAAAGTATTACTAAAGCGCTGAAGTGGATAAATGTGATAAAATATTAAAAAAATAACCAAATGATAAAGCTGCAATTATTAAATTGTGTACTGATAACTAGGGCTGGGAGATTTTCTCAAAAAAAAAAATCTCCAATTTCTTTAAAAAAAAAAAAACTTGATTCACAAATCGAATCAAGGTTTTTTTTTGGACACCGCACCGGTCCTGAGGAGCTGCGGGCAGGAGATTTTAGGCAAGGCCGCGGCTTCGGCCTAGTCCTCGGCGTCCGGCCTCGCCTAAAATCTCCTGCCCGCAGCTCCTCAGGACCGGCGCGGAGAAAAAAAAAAAATCTAAAAAAATCGATTTGCTTAAATTTTGAATCGATTTGACCTCTCAACTCGATTCAAGATTTAAATCGATTTTTTCCCCAGCCCTACTGATAACACAAAATAAGTGATAGATTTATGGGTCACTGATACCATATACCCCTCCCACTTCTCTGCCAAACATTCTGCCCGCTGTCATACCCACCCACTCCTCTGCTGTACATACTGTCCGCTGTCATACCCTCCCACTTCTCTCCCAAACATACTGCCTGATACCATAATCCTCCCACTCCTCTCCTGTACATACTACTCTCTGTCATACCCTCCCACTCCTCTCCTATACATACTGCCCACTGTCATACCCTCCCACTTCTCTCCCAAACATACTGCCTGATACCATAATCCTCCCACTCCTCTCCTGTACATACTACCCTCTGTCATACCCTCCCACTCCTCTCCTATACATACTGCCCGCTGTCATACCCTCCCACTTCTCTCCCAAACATACTGCCTGATACCATAATCCTCCCACTCCTCTCCTGTACATACTACCCTCTGTCATACCCTCCCACTCCTCTCCTATACATACTGCCCGCTGTCATACCCTCCCACTTCTCTCCCAAACATACTGCCTGATACCATAATGCTCCCACTCCTCTCCTATACATACTGCCCGCTGTCATACCCTCCCACTTCTCTCCTGTACATACTACCCTTTGTCATACCCTCCCACTCCTCTCCTGTACATACTACCCTCTGTCATACCCTCCCACTCCTCTCCTATACATACTGCCCGCTGTCATACCCTCCCACTTCTCTCCCAAACATACTGCCTGATACCATAATCCTCCCACTCCTCTCCTGTACATACTACCCTCTGTCATACCCTCCCACTCCTCTCCTATACATACTGCCCGCTGTCATACCCTCCCACTTCTCTCCCAAACATACTGCCTGATACCATAATGCTCCCACTCCTCTCCTATACATACTGCCCGCTGTCATACCCTCCCACTTCTCTCCCAAACATACTGCCTGATACCATAATCCTCCCACTCCTCTCCTGTACATACTGCCCGCTGTCATACAACCTGTACTCCTGCACATATTGTCCACTCTAATACCCCTCTCCTATCAGTCATTCAGTGCCCAAGGCGAAGATGGGAAATTGTGAAAATGCTGCCCACGTTTCACATTAAATCAAAAGATATCAAAGTTAAAGTGATTGTAAAGTCCAAAGGTTTTTTTATCTTAATGCATTCTATGCATTATGATAAAAAGCCTTCTGTGTGCAGTCAGCCAATAAGGAGAGAAAGGGGGTGGGGCTGGGTCACAGCTCCGCGTTGCTCGGGTGACCCCACAGCAAGCTGCTTGCTGTGGGGGCACTCAACGGGAGGGAGGGGCCAGGAGCACCGAAGAGGGACCCGAGAAGAGGAGGATCTGGGCTGCTCTGTGCAAAACCAAATGCACAGAGCAGGTATTTTTTTATTATTTCTACCTAAAAAAACAAAACGAGACTTTACATACAAATCACTTTAAGTGGTCCTTGCATGAAAACGCATAGTCCACTTCTTTTGTAGCCCCCTATCCCGCTCAATAAAAATAAGTAAAAAAATACTCATCTTAGGCCCCTTTCACACGGGGCGGATCGGCTCAGCGGGAGATTGCTCAATTGATAACCGCTGAGCCGGCGGATGACAGGTCCATCTCTGCTCACTGTGCAAAACACAGAGAAGAGTAACCTAGCGCCAGTGGTAGGTCACCCAGAGAATGTAACAAACATATAAAATAGATGTATAGCCTGTACCATCCATTCAAAAATTATTAATGCATATACAGGGATGAAACAGGAAACTAGAAACTACAATAAACATAATAGTAATATCCCGTGCTGCTAGACAAACTGTAATTGGTGAAAACAGATCATACCAGGAAGCAACATATAAAATGTCCAGCGCTCAGGCTATTGTTGGAAAACAAAATACAACAAGTATAAAAGGTATAAAAGTTTATGGTTTTTAATGAACCAATAATGAGCCAGTGGTTAGCAATAGTCCAAAGTAACAATATTTACTGCAAAAGAACCAGGTTCAGAGGCTCTGTTTAAAAACAAAAAAGCACACGATAAAAACTATTCAAAAATGATAGACTCTTGGTGATGTTGTAAGTGATCAAATAGACATCAAAAAGGTGACAGAGGCATCAAACAGCAGGAGGTTACCACCGGAGATCCATCTAATGAAAGTATACGGAGACTGCTGTGTAAAGTGTGAAAGCAAACATATGGGCTCAAAGCAGGTGAATGGAGGCAAGGTGGTGGAGATATGTCAAAGTACTCACAATCAGGTAAGAGGGCTCAGAGCTGCCTCATATGGTGAAGACCTTGGCGCCATGAGGAATAACCGGGCTGAAATAGAAGTGAAGTGGCCGCCGTGTGGAGATGTGTAGCTCCGCCGTGCGGAGAACAGCCTGGCCGGAGCTGTGTGTCGATGGAGGATGACGTCAGCACAGGGGAGCCGCTGTAGCGTCTGAGAAGTAAAACGGAACCGCTGCTAGGCTGGGACGTGTCTCCACAGAGGTGAAGTCTCATCAGTGAGACCTGGTGACACTGCGCTGAGGTCGGAACTGACACTGAGAGGCCCTCTGACGGGGGAATTGGTGGCGGCAGGCTGATGGAGCTCACATCAGCCTGACCTGCCTGGGGAGATGGCCAACAGTCATATGAAAAAATGGATATTGCAATGGGTAAAAAAAAAAGATGGGGTAGTGAAGATGGTGGACTTGCAGGAAATGCTTGCTGGTGAAAAAAGCGGCTTCACAAAAAAAAAAAAAAAAAAAATGTGAATGGATGAAAAATCGCAGTGAAGAACTCAAGCTGGGGCCTCTGCCATGTAGGGGGGGGGGGAGAGAGGTTGCCTTGACGACGCGTTTCGCGCATGAGCGCTTTGTCATAGTCTTTGACATATCTCCACCACCTTGCCTCCATTCACCTGCTTTGAGCCCATATGTTTGCTTTCACACTTTACACAGCAGTCTCCGTATACTTTCATTAGATGGATCTCCGGTGGTAACCTCCTGCTGTTTGATGCCTCTGTCACCTTTTTGATGTCTATTTGATCACTTACAACATCACCAAGAGTCTGTAATTTTTGAATAGTTTTTATTGTGTGCTTTTTTGTTTTTAAACAGAGCCTCTGAACCTGGTTCTTTTGCAGTAAATATTGTTACTTTGGACTATTGCTAACCACTGGCTCATTATTGGTTCATTAAAAACCATAAACTTTTATACCTTTTATACTTGTTGTATTTTGTTTTCCAACAATAGCCTGAGCGCTGGACATTTTATATGTTGCTTTCTGCTCACTGTGCAGGGAGGGACCTGTCAGGGCCCCGCTGTCCTCTATGGGAGATCGGACAAAAAAGGATCCACAGGTCGGTTTTCATCCGATACCAATCCGCTGGACAGATGGCAAATGTATCGGGATAATGTCACTGGGCCCTTTCACAGGATCCTGGGAAAGTCGAGGAGCCCAAATCACAGTGCGACTTCTCGCAAGATTTAGGCTCCTTGGTGCAAGGCCTAGAGACATCACCCTTGCCTACAGAAAGAGGCCCAAACACAAGGTATAAGGCGAGTAATTTTTTTTTTTTCCGCTGATTTTTTTCCCTTTAATTCAGCATTTCTGTCTGAGGGAGTTCCAGAAGAAGCAGGCCATATATTTTCATGAGACATCCTTCACTTATGTTTCACACTGTCATTCAAAGGTCATTACAGCACTTCCATCAACTTGGCTGAATCCAGTATGGTGCGCGGTGGGAAAATACTAAAACATGCAATAGACAGGACAGATTGTTTTAACATTTTCTGTTGGTAAACAGTAGTCAGGGCCGGTGTGCGAATTGTATTAAAGGACAAGAATGAACCATGTTCAGCACTCTGCTTCCTGTGTCTTCTGAAATACAACCAGAAAACAGCCGTAGTATATTGTGGTTCTGGCAATGAGCTGTAATGCAAGAACCTCTCCGGACCCAACGCCAGAAAATAAATGTTTTGTATAAACTGTCTCTGTCAGCAGGAGAAATCTGGAACATTCTCTGCAATCAACAAGCAAGATGTACTAAGCAGTGTTAACCAGAAAAAAGCTTAACACTACCAATACACCACCCTACCCTTGAGACCCCCAAAACACAGTCTTACATCACCCTTAAACGAAAAAAAAAAAAAAAGAAAAAATGTTTTTTGGGGGTGGGGGAGATGAAATAATTAATATTAGATTATAGACAAGATGACTGTGCTTACACTTATATAATCTCATTGGTCACCTCAACCCCTTCCAGAAGAGCCCATGCCAGGTTTCTACTTCCTGATAGTAAAAAACAGACATGTCCTCTCTATCATCTTACAATACTGTTATAGAATGCTAGGAAATGAATGACCTATAAGCAGGTAGGTGCCATCAGTAATGTCATGGGGTGAGGGGTGCACATATGGCTATGCAACTATGGCCGTGGCCGAAAGTATTGAGAATGACAACTATTAATTTTCACCAAGTCTGCTCCTTTAGTCTATTTAGATGTTTTTGTCAGATATTACTATGGTATACTGAAATATAATTACAAGCATTTTATAAGTGTCAAAGGCTTTTATTGATAATTACAATAAGTTTATGCAAAGAGACCCTTTTTTTTTCAAGGCTTCTGCAATTCCCCCTGGCATGCTGTCAGTCAATTTCTGGGCCACATCCTGAATGATGGCAGCCCATTCTTGCATAATCAATGAATGAATTCTGTCAGGTTTTTTTTTTTCTTTGATCACCCGCCTCTTGAGGATTGACCATAAGTTCTCAATGGGATGAAGGTCTGGGGAGTTTCCTGGCCATGGACCCAAAATTTAGATGTTTTTTTTTTCCCCAAGCAACTTACCGTATATACTCGGGTATAAGCCGAGTTTTTCAGCACATTTTTTTGGGCTGAAAATGCCCCCCTCGGCGTATACTCAAGTCAAGCACTTTTCTTCAGCAGAGAATGACATTTTCTGAACCGACTTTGGGGACCCGTATCTCTGGGCCAGTTGGTGCTAGGAACCCCAAATTTGGTGTGCAAACCCACCCGAGATACGGGGCCCCAAAGTCGGTTTGGAAAATGTCATTCTCTGCAGCAGAAAAGTGCTTGACATTTTCTGAACCGATTTGGGGCCCTGTATCTCTGGGTCACTTGCTGCTAGGAACCCCAAGCTTTGGATATGTGGTAGTGCTAGTTCCACTGGGTTTGCACACCACATTTGGGGTTCCTAGCATCAAGTGGCCCTGAGATACGGGGCCCCAAAGTCAGTCAACTGCGTCCATCTGCAGCAATGTCATTTCGGGACCCTTTGGGTCCAGAGACCCCAAATTTTTGCTGCAGCTAGGAAGTATCTAGGAACCCTTAACTACTGAGTTTGAAGTTGGGGGGACCTATGGCTGCAAATGGGCACAGTGAGGCTGCAAATGGGCATTGTTGACCCTTTTTTCCACTTACAGTAGCTGCGCATTTCTCACCCTAGGCTTATACTCGAGTCAATAAGTTTTCCCAGTTTTTTGTGGTAAAATTAGGTGCCTCGGCTTATATTCAAGTCCGCTTATATGCAAGTATATACGGTAGTTATCACTTTTGCCTCATGGCAAGGTGCTCCATCATACTGGAAAAGGCATTGTTCGTCACCAAACTTTTCTTGGATGGTTGGGAGAAGTTGCTCCCGGAGGATGTTTTTGTACCATTTTTTATTCATGGATGTGTTCTTAGGCAAAATTGTGAGTGAGCTCACTCCCTTGGCCGAGAAGCATCCCCAACACATTTACTGTTAGCATGACACAGGACTGATGGTGGGGTCTACCATTTCTTCTCCAGACAAGGTTTTTTCTGGATGCCGCAAACAATCAGAAAGGGGTCAGTCAGAGAAAATGACTTTACCCCAGTCCTCAGCAGTCCAATCCCTGTACCATTTGCAGACTATCAGTCTGTCCCTGATGTTTTTCCTGGAGAAAAGTGGCTTCTTTGCTGCTCATCTTGACACCAGGTGATCCTCCAAAAGCCTTCAACTCACTGAGCATGCAGATGCACTCACACCTGCCTGCTGCCATTCCTGAGCAAGCTCTGCACTGGTGGTGCCCCGATCCCACAGCTGAATCAACTGTACATGGTTCTGGTGCTTGCTGGACTTTCTCGGGGGCCCTGAAGCCTTCTTCACAAATGCAGTGGAAATGTTTTTTTATGGAATTAAGTTAATTTTCATGGCAAAGAGCGACTTTGCAATTAATTGCAATTCATCTGATCACTCTACATAACATTCTGGAGTATATGCAAACTGCCATTATAAAGACTGAAGCAGCAAACTTTGTGAAAATTAATATTTGTGTCATTCTCAAAACTTTTGGCCACAGCTGTAGTAACCATCAGAAAGTTGTTATCTGCAGAACCATTATGAAAAGGCTTTGTGTGGCGCTGGGGGGACAAATGTTGAAGACACCATCTCCAAACCATTCATTTTGACAACATTCTTCCCATACAATTATATGTGCATGTAATGTATTTTATGCCTGTTATTTACCTATAAAAGCCTCCATTGGGTGGACATCCAAAAACTCTGAAAGTGCTGTTGTGTGCCGCCATCTTTGATGTGATGTCAGCTGCCCAAGTAGACTCAGAGCTGTCACTCAAAAGATAAGAGTCATTGCCCTTTTCATCCTCAGCTGATACATAAAAGGTTATGTAGTGAGGTGAATGGAGGGACAGGGGAGCTGGGCCATCACAGGCGGTAATTAAACACTGCAGGAGGAGGAGAGGGCAATGACGTGCAAGGTAGGAGGGGGTTGTGCTAAGGAACTGACTCATCCTGAAGTAGTCACATTTATAGCAAGTTCAGAGGCATATCGCAACTACATAAAAATTATTTGTGTAAAGCAAAACACCGCGAGTGAGCATTTAAAATACTTGCTGTTCTTACCAGCATTCTCAGAAGATTGTGGTTACAACGATTGGTCTGGCAACTAGGTCTCTTTAAGAGATATGTATGTGCAACTTTTGGAAACCTCAGTCAGCTTATTCATGATGGTTCCATGTTTTGTTGTAATGTAAAGCGTTGGCTTACTCCCTGTTGACACATCATCATGCCAGGCAGCTCCACTGACCACCAGGTGTAAAAAGCACAGCTCTAACTGCAGAAAATGAACCCTGCAGAGCAGAACCCCAGGTGGGCTCAAAGTATTCTTGAACAAGTTTAAAAAGTATTTGAAGGCACCAGGCCATTGCATTTAACACAATCTACTGGTTTATGGCGATTTAGAAAATGCAGTGTTTCTAAAGTGCTCATTCTATGAAAACTGGAACAGTTTGGTTATCCATACCGACGACAGCAACTTTCAGTCAAGCCTTTGGTATCTCAAGGGAAATTTTCCAGCCTTGAATAATAGGGACTGTGCATGCCTGGCTTAGTTATCACCTGATGAAATCTAAAAGTTTCTCCCGGTTCTGCAGATTCCCCGTCCTGCCAGCTTTCCCCAAACAGTGGCTGCATTCAAAACGGGTGCAGCCACTGTTTAGCCAACAATTTTCCACCTGATTGTTTTTATTATTTCAATCGAGGGATGCCACGTATTTGAGTAATTTTTTTAATGCTGTATGTATTGGCATTTTCCATTTTAAGGGGAAAAAAAGGACAGGTACACCTTATGTAGGAGGATTTGTTTCATCTCTGTGTATCACCTGAGGCCAGTCATTTCACTGGGTATATGGAAGGGTTTACTACCACTTTAAGGTAAAATAACCCTTTAGGCTGGATTCACACATATGCAATGCCAGACATAGCATATGATGCGCACTGCATGGCGATGTCTGTGCGACCTGAAATCAGCCATACAGTTTGTGTGGCTGAAAGCGCATCGCATTAAGATGGTACAGGACCCTTTTCTTGGTCTGCACTGGAATCGGATCGCATTGGTGTTCACCGATCTGATTCCACAGCTCGTGCTGCATTCTGTGAACCGTTTTCAGGGTATCATTAACTTTCTATGGACACCCGCAGCAAAGTTCAATGTGATGCGGGAACCTACACAGGACTCACGCTGGTTCCCGCATCACATTAGTGTACACCGAGACTTAAGGATCCGTCCACTCCATTGTAATGCAGTAATGGGCAGTACAATTCATGCATTACTGAAACACACAGCAGTTCACAAAGTGTGGTGTGATGCATTGGGGTGCCATTATTTTAAAGCCATTTCCAACATACCTATTGAGCATACAACAGCACCCCACATTGCTTTATGTGCATTTTGTTGCAATGTGATGCAGTGAAAAAAATTAGCGCAAGAGTGACTTTCTATGCATGGCCAAAAATATTGGCACCCCTGCATTTCTTTCAGATAATGCACCACTTCACCCAGAAAACTGTTGCAATTACAAATGTTTAGGCATTCTCATGTTTAGTTATTTTTTGTATTGGTATGATCAAAGATTGCAAGAAAGGATTGTTCGAATGGTGGATAAAGAGCCTTGATCAACTTCCAGATTAATTCAAGCGGACCTTCAGGCACAGGTACAACTGCGTCAGCTTGCACTATACATCACTATCTGAATGAAAAGGGACGCTATGGAAAGAGACCCAGAAGGACCCGACTGCTGACACAAAAATATAAAGCCAGATTGGAGTTTGGACTTGCCTGAGGAAGCCAAAACCCTTTTGGGAGAATGTGCTGTGGACAGACAAAACAAAAATGACAGCTTTTTGGTAAAGCCCATCATTCTACTGTTTTCAGAAAAAGAAATGAGGCCTTTAAAGAAAAGAATACAGTCCCTACAGTCAAACATGGTGGAGGTTCACTGATGTTTTGGGGTTGCTTTGCTGCTTCAGGCACTGGCTGTGCATGGCATTATGAAATCTGAAGACTACCAAAGAATTCTGGAGTGCAAGGGCTCAGTGTCAGAAAGTTGGGTGTCTGTCAGGGGTCAGCAGGACAATAACCCAAAGCACAAATCAAAAAGCACCCAGAAATAGTTTAAGATAAAAGCGCTGGAGAGTACTGATCTGGCCAGCAATGAGTCCAGGTCTAAATCCCATAGAGCACCTGTGGAGAGATCTCAAAACCGCAGTTGGTAAAAGGAACCCTTCCAATCTGAGAGACCTGGAGCAGTTGGCGAAAGAAGAGGGGTCAAAATTCCAGTAGAGAGGTGTAAGAAACTCATTGAAGGTTACAGGAAGCGACTGATTTCAGACTGATTTTGGTGTACGACCAAATATTAAAGTGATTGAAAAGCTTTGATTATTTAAAAAAAAGAAATAACAAACATGTCATACTTGCCTCCACTGTGCAGCTCGTTTTACACAGAGTGGCCCGAACACCGTCTTCTGGGGTCCCTCGGCGGCTCTCGCAGCTCCTCCCCACATCAGATAACCCCCTAGGAGAATCGCTCTCCCGGGTGGTTACCTTGCCGGCGCGCTCCTATTCCATCACACAGCGTCCATAGCCGCCGAATATAAAATCAGGCCCCATCCACGTCGGCACCCATGTCGTTGGATTTGATTGGCAGGAGCGGGAGCCATTGGCTGTGCTGCTATCAATCTATCCAATCAAGAGCTTAGAACCCCGGGCAGAGGAAGAGCGCGTCCCCGCTGGGTGAAGTTCCAGGGCTCAGGTAAGTAAAACGGGGGGGGGGCTGGGGTGGCCGGTCACTGACAGGTGTTTTTTCACCTTAATGCATAGGATGCATTAAGGTGAAAAAACACAAGGGTTTACAACCCCTTTAAATTAAGGATGCCAATAATTTTGCCCAGTCCATTTTTGGAGTTTTGCGTGGAATATATCAGATTTGGCTTTTTGTTTCTCCACGTTTTTGTTTTGTCATACCAATATCTGGAAGTTGATCAAGGCTCTTTATCCACCATTCGAACAATCTTTTCTTGCAATCTTTGATCATACCAATACAAACAAAAAAATAAACATGAGAATGTCTAAACATTTGTAATCGCAACAACTTTTTGGGCCAAGTGGTGCATTATCTGACAGAAAGGCAGGGGTGCCAATATTTTTGGCCATGACTGTACCAAGCACAGTGCCATTGTAATTCATTTTGAATGGCACCCCAACACATCTACAGAGCACAGTTGCACTACAGAGCAACACAAATCATGATGTACATTGCAATGCAATGTGGTATTAAAAAAAAAAAATAGACTAGCAGCGATTTTTCCTGTGTGGGGGCCCATTCAAAATTAATGTAATGCAGTAAAATGATAAAGTGCGATGCACACTGGTGTAAATGGGCCCTACGCTGTTCGTCTGTACTGTGTATTTAAACAAAGCCACCCAGAACGTCCCTCCCAAACAAAGATCTCAATGGTTATTATTAATCATATTTAATGAATAAAGCAAGAAAAGCCCATTCTGGCAGCTTGGTCAGCGACTAGCAAATCGCTATTATTATCCTGAAAACAGAAAGTGGAAAAGCCTTTGACATTCAAACAGAAGGAATTGTAAATAACAAAGGCTATCTTCGGGGAAAAGTGAAAATTCTGAATGGGAAGGAAACGTACACTGAACGGCAGGAACATTGTGGTATGGCTGGCACCATGTCAACGCCAACACACATACATTGTCTGCTGCACAATAAACTGCAATCACAGACAGGATATATAGCAGCGACTGCTTCCTAGTATTTTGACCTCACATTTACCAGACAATAGGCAGGAGGGGAGAGGGCAAGAACGCTGAGCTAAATGCCACTGGGACCACCCATGCAAAGGAATAAGAACTAGAGCATCAGTTATCCACCTACACCAAGGTACTGGACCTGTTACGTTATAGAAATTAACAGATACATAAACCAGTGATAATCAGCCAAAGTTGAAAGTGCATGTCTAGGTTAAAAAAAAACACACACACACATACACACACATATATATATATATATATACACATATATATATATATATATATATATATATATATATATATATATATATATATATATATATATATATATATATATATATATATATATATATATATATATATAGATCTATATATCTATATATCTATATATCTATATATATATATATATATATATATATATATATATATATATATATAGATATATAGATATATATATCTATATATATCTATATATATATATATCCATGAAATCCCAATAAAATACATGTACGTTTTTGGTTGCATCATGGGGATGCGTGTGCGTATATGAATATTGTGTATATGTGTACTTTAAGAGCTCATTCACACCACAATGCATCCGTTAATGCAGTTGCGTTGCGTTTTTTGTAATGTGCTGTAGTGCACTGGCATCCATTTTACATGTGTTTCATTTGTTTGTTTTTTTTGCCTTGATGTGCCTTGCAGTGCATGGTGTTTATTCACATTTGTGCGCATTTAAATGCATCGCGCTGAAAAAAAAAAGTAGTGCGTGCGGTAGTTATTTTCAGCACTAGGCAAATGCACTAGAGCGCAACGTGCTGGTGAGATCCGAATTTGTAGGGAACCAGTATTTTTTCGTGGCCCTGCTTTTACAGATGCATTTGGTTTGAATGTACCCTAAGTAACTTTGACAGGCTCCTGAGTACGTTGTACATATATGACGAAACACGTAGGGTGGGACTTGTGGTACGTCACTTTCTCTTTTGTTGGAACACACACTGGGGAGCCAACAGCACTTCCGGTTGTACTACAGTGAACATCAGGCCCCATTGCAGCGTTACTGACTTTAGAAGTAAATAAAAAAAAATTACCCTATAGGTGGCTTCTTTTTATTTTTGTCATTTTAAGTTTTGTGTGCACCAGCAAAGACAATACAAACCCGGAATTGATATAGGGTACAACAATCAAACAGTTACACAAACCTATAATAAAGTAAAACCACATGTGAGGGACAAAGTGCCGATGTATATATACAGTGGGAGGTCCGGAAGCGGTTAATGTTTTTGCAATAGCGTTTATTAGCATTTTCTTAACGTTATTTTTTTTTGAAAATTAATTTTTTTTTGTTTTGTTTTTTCAATGGATCAAAAACGTTAAACGCTGGTGAGCCACGTTTTTGAGCGTTTATCAACGTTTATGAGCGTTTGGCGTTTTTGTGGTCAGAAAAACGACTCCTGAACACGATTTTATGGCAGAAAACAGCCCATAAACTCCACTGCTGATAAACATCCAAAAACGTCCACGTGTGCATGGACACATAGGATAACAGAGGGGAGTTTATGGGCTGCTAAAAAAAAAAAAAAAAAAAAAAAAAAAAAAACACCCAAACTCCCAAAAACTTCAGTTTATGAGCTTCAGTGTCCATGGAGCCTTATAAAAAAATCACTGCCTGCCCGTCTCTTTTATCCCGTCATAACACACAGTGTAAGTGTTTGTTGAAAACAAAGCCTCTAAATACCGTTTTGTCAGATCTCTTCTGACCGGTCATGTGACTCCCAGCTGCTCTCCTACTCCATCTATGAGCTACATTGGGAGGGACCGAGATCTTCCTTGGACGTCAGCCGGGGAGGTCACATGACCGCTGTGCTTGCCGCTCAGCCCCTTCTGCTGTAGCCCTTAGATGGGAGGAAGAGAGCAGCCAGGAGTCACGTGGCCAGCCTGAAGAGAAACTGAAAAAAGGTATTTAGAGGCTTTGTTTTCAACAAACACTTACACTGTGTGTTCTAGCTGGATAAAAGAGGGGCTGGCAGTGAATTTTTTACAGTTTACTTTGCTGCTAATTGCTGTAGGAGGAGGGGGCAGAGAGGGCTCTCACATACAGGAGCCAACAGGCAGGGAGGGAGGGGGAGAGAGGATGGCTGCGGATGATGGAGGCAGGTAAACTGACCACGGTAATCGGGGCTCAGTGGCTCACTCCTCCAACCTACTTATACTTAGCTTTCCACCCTTTCGCCTTCTTTACCGGGTTCTCCCGTTCGATTGGGGAGCCCAGTAAGAATGCGACTGGCGGCATCCAGATCTGGGCACACAGTGAATGGAACAGATGTTTTTCCTCCTACTGCTTGACATCAGAAAAAGGAAGCAACAAGGCTTTTGTCACTTCCCATTTCTGTTCTTTGTTAATTGTCGGCCAGTAAAGCAGCCAGACAGATCTGTGTCTGATCGGCTGCAATGGAGGCCAGGAGGAGAGATCTGGGGTCTAATATACCCCAGATCTCTCAAAGAAAACCTGTCGTGGCCCATGCTGTTACAAGGGATGTTGTTCATCCCTTGTAATAGCAATAAAGTTAATCAAAAAAAGAAAAGTTAAAAAAAAAAAAGGTAGAAAAGAAAAAGATAAATAAAAAAAATTAGTTATAGCACGCCCATTCCCCTGTGCAAATGCAAACACGCATTTAGGTCCTGCATGTATATGTAAACAGCGATTGAACCACAAGTTTTAGGTCTCGCCACAAACATCAAAGCAAGAGCAATAATTGTAGAGCCAGACCTCCCATGTAACTGTAAACTGGTAGCTTGTAAAGGCATTTAATGCGGTGTCTATGAAAATTTTAAAAATGACGTAATTTGGTGCCGTTCCACAGGCAGACAAAATTTTAAAGTATGTCATGTTTGGTATCTATTTATTCGGCATAACATAATCTTTTATATTTTACTGAAAAATTGGGTATATTATATTGTGGTTTTTGTACATTCAAATTTATTGAAGTATTTTTTTCTTTAAAAATATTTTAAAAACCGCTGCGCAAATATCGAGTGGCATAAAAATATGCAACACCCACCATTTTATTCTATAGGCACTCTGTTGTATGATGTTTGGGGGCTCTTATAAGCAAAGAATTATGTTTTTTATATGTAGGAGAAAAATGTCAGAAATGACCCGAATTGGAAGTGGTTAAAAGATGTCACCTTCGCACTCATGCAACCTGGCATTTGGCGGCTTAGGCCTAAGCACTGCAGCATGCAACTCATATGCTCCCCATACCTAGAAGCACTGGCTATGATGGAGGAAGTAGTGACGGGATCGCGACGCAAGAGACCATCATACCTTTAAACTTTTGGCCGGCAGCTCATATAAAGACAGATTTCAGGTAACTGAAAAGAAAAATAATATGATCATCATCTGACTACTGAAGTAATATAGAATTGAACGAATTTCCTTGTCAATGAGTCATTTAAATGGCAGATTGGGCGACAGCTGCAGTGGACAGTATTGTGAACCATTTCTTTTCTGCCTACTCCAGATGAAAGAAAAGGTCTTGCAAACATGACCGGCAGCAAAGAGGTCTTGGGAAAACATGACCTCTGACCCGGGCAGAAAGCATATTGTGAAACAGTGCTGTCAACACAGTGTCTAGTATGTGACATGCCGTGTCCAGACAGTACGGGATCACGCAGGGTGTTCCACCAGAGGAAGTGAATTAACAGTCTGCACACAATCCACTGAGGGATCTCCGAGACGGAGGCATGGAGACAGATAGTCCAGCAATTACTTAGAACTGTTGAGTCAACATTTCTCTTCATGCTTACACAATGCTGTTTCGCCATGAGGGATCAGATATATTTGTTGAGACATGGAGGGTTAGCTCATGCTGGGGGCATTGTACTCTTTTGCTACATCTTACAGCACAGCAAAATCGCACAGACAGGAGAAAACCATATTGCTTTCAATAGGTTCTGCGCACATCAATGCACTGCATTGCCTTGTAGTAGTGCATTGGAAAGTTAACAATACAGTTAAAAGTAAAACCCAACAGAAAAATTGAGAGTTCAATTCAATGTTAGGTCTACTTTAAAAAAAAAAAAAAAAAAAAAATGCAGCTCTTGTTGCAATATATTATTTTCAGAGTTGTCACCAAGTATACTACCCATTTCAGGAGCACTGCACTGTTGCCTTTTGCGTGGAATGGGGCCCAGTGCCATCCAACCCATTTCCTTTGACCCTGTGGCATCACAGCCTGGTGGGCCCTGAGGGCTTTCACCCAAGCTGAGTACACAGGAGAATATTGCAGAGTGGCACCCATGTTACGTGGTGCTGGCATCTTCAGAATTCAGGTTTTCCCACTACAGGAAGAAGAGGACCTGTGATGTCATACAACCAGACCAAAGCTACATCAAGCGAAAGGTATGTGCACAACATTTCTTTGAAAAGAAAACAGGGGCCAGCGTGGAGTTGGGTGTTCTTCCCTGCTTTTTTAGGATGGGGTTACATTTCATCGAAGGGAAGTGACTGGACACACCCAGCTATGGCCTTATCTTCAGAGGAGAAACTGTAGTTCTCATCCAAAAAAACACAACCTGGCTGACTGCCTCCCCTTCTCCCAACTGATCCATCGAGGGTGGTGTCCACATATGAATGGTGGTGTCTAACCATATGAAAATAAGTTGCCATCCCACGTTAATCTTTTGCAATTTGAACTGCCTTTGAGGTCACTATGCCTGATGAAAGACTATCTGATGGTTTTAAAATACTGCATTTTGCTATATGAAATGCAGAAAACAGTATGCAGAACATAGCAAAAGAATAAACTGTGCTGGCATATTTTCCACCTGATTGTTATGGACCATTCATTAGTTACTCCAGCATCCGACACTCGGGTGTAAACCAGTTTACTTGAAGATTATAGCCACTGGCAAAGGTCCTCCTGTCTCTCCTCAAAGGTGCATCCCAGGCTTTGGTTTTGCATAGCTCCGATGTTAAAGTGTTACTAAAACATACCTGGCTATCTCATCCTAGAGCATCCAACTTCTTAAAAGAGTGTAATTTGTAAGTGTAAAGGTGAACCTCCGCCCCAGTCTCAAGTTTTTTGCCGACTAGAACAGGTTTTAAGATTGCCCTGTATTTGGCTCTATCCATCTTGCCATCAACTCTGACCAGCTTCCCTGTCCCTGCTGAAGAAAAGCATCCCCACAACATGATGCTGCCACCATCATGTTTCACGGTGGGGATGGTGTGTTCAGATTGATGTGCACTTTGTTTTCCACCACACATAGCGTTTTTCTTTTAGGTCAAAAAAGTTCAGATTTGACCAGAGCACCTTCTTCCACATGTTTGCTGTGTCCTCCACATGGCTTCTCGCAAACTGCAAATGGGACTTCTTATGGCTTTCTTCTTGCCACACTCTTCCATAAATGAGAGATTTGTGGAGGGCACGACTAAACTAATAGTTGTCCTGTGGACAGATTCTCCCACCTGAGTTGTGGATCTCTGCAGCTCCTCCAGAGTTACCATGGGCTTCTTGACTGCTTCTCTGATTAATGCTCTCCTTGCCCAGCCTGTCAGTTTAGGTGGACAGCCATGTCTTGGAAGGTTTTTAGTTGTGGCACACTCTATCCATTTTCGGATGATGGATGGTTACTGCAGGCCTGTCGGATAAGTTGTGGCTGATGGCCAGCCTAATAGATGAAGAGGCGTACTTATGTTGCCTGGCATAAGATGCTATATACTTTTTTGATGTGATATCATTGATGGTGCTAAGGCCTCTTTCACACTACCGCGACTTCAAAGTCACATAATTTTGCCGCAATTTCAGGGAATGCCTGTGTAAACTCGAGGTATATGGACCTCAACTCGCATGAAAGTCGGACCAAAGTAGTAAAGGGACTACTTTGAAGTCGGCACGACTTGAAGTCGCACATATATGAATGGTTATCATTGGAAATCATGGGGAACGACTCGTCATGCAACACTAAAGTCCCAAGTCACAGGACAAGTCGCACAAGTGTAAAGGGGGCCTTATCCTCATCAGTTTGGTGAATATGTACCTAGATTACTGACCTTAATGTATTGGTGTCATTTGGATACATTCGGCACTACTAACTCAGGTCATATGAACATATAGTGGATTGAACAGTTGGATATCGAGATTGCCTTTTTGATTGTTGCCTCCCCCATTTTTTCTGGGATCCATCTACTGAGACTATTTGATGCAAGTTTTGCATGATCCCATTATGCTATAGGCATACCACAGCTTTGTCATACAGCACACCATCGGCTCTCTTCTGGCTCTAATTGGTGCATATAGGCCATTTTTCTTTGCAGTTAGAATGTTGAGGTGCTAAGGAAGCAATATTTGTGAAACGCGTCAACCTCCTGACATATACGCAAAGAAATATTGTTCAAGTCTAAATATATGGCCTGCATCATTCTATACGAGTACAGTATTGACGTTATGTTTTTATATCTTGACAAAATTTTAACTTTTTTGTAATGAACATAAAATGTTTTATTAAATAATGTATCATTGTCCTTCTCTGGTACCAGTAAAGTCTGCAAGGTTTCTAGTATATTTTCATTTCTGAAAACATCTTAACCAAAGTATGTATATTTACAAGTCAG
The DNA here is from genome assembly GCF_042186555.1 of Aquarana catesbeiana. NCBI lineage: Eukaryota > Metazoa > Chordata > Amphibia > Anura > Ranidae > Aquarana > Aquarana catesbeiana. The sequence continues at coordinate 60,450,923 of NC_133324.1, read as the reverse complement.
GGATTCCAAATTCTGCTTTTAAAGTCTCTGAAGAAACTGTAATCATAAATTTCCTGGGACTATATACCTTCTAAAGATGCATGCTCATGCTTAAAGTGGAACTTCAGTAATTTTTTTCATCTTTCCATCTATTAAATCTTCTGCCCTTGTTGTTTTAACTTTGGATAGTAAAACATTTTTTTTTCTGCCAGTAAAATACCTTATACAGCCCACTTCCTGTTTCTTGTCTGGTAACAAAAGTTGTAGATCGGTGATTGACTGCAAGGTTGTGTCACATCCTAAATTGAATATATATATAGAAAGAAAAATTCCCCTAGTGGTGGATTTTAGAGGCACATGTAAAAAGGCGTAAAGAGAATATGTACAGTATAAACAGTAATTTATTAATTGAAAACGTAGTAAAAACACAAAGCAATAGTATAATAATAATTATAAGGAATGCGAATCAGGTACTTGTACACAGATACAGTGTTGAACCAATATTCTTGCACCCGACGCGTTTCGGAGTTACTTAGCCTCCTTCCTCGGGGGGTGTATAAGTTTACAGAGAATTGTTAACACTGTGTAGGCTGACTTAGCATTCCATAACAGTTAAAAACTAAGGCACTGACATTGTCTGTCTATCCAGCGTATTCCTGATTATGGTAGATGGAAGTTCATTATCATATTACCAGTGCTGTTACTTCATGCGTTACAGTAAGTTTTTTTACGTATAGATGTGAATAGGTGGTATTCTGTTCAAAAAAGTGGAGAAAAAAAGCCCCAAAAAAAGGGCGTAGGAAGGTATAAAAACCTGGAGCTCCACTGAGGCCGAGGACGGGTCCTGATAGTGGCTCAGTAGATGGCTCAAAAGGGTACGTAATAGATAGCTGGTAATGGCTTGGTGGATGACGTTTAGAAAATATGTCTTGGATAGATTTTTAGACACAAAAGAATGGATGTCTGTTCAGGCCGGAATCATCCTGCAATCTGCATATGTCTATCCAAGACATTTTCTAAACGTCATCCACCGAATATTGGTTCAACACTGTATCTGTGTACAAGTACCCGATTTGCATTCCTTATAATTATTGTTATACTATTGCTTTGTGTTTTTACTACGTTTTCAATTAATAAATTACTGTTTATACTGTACATACTCTTTACGCCTTTTTACATGTGCCTCTAAAATCCACCACTAGGGGAATTTTTCTTTCTATATAGTTTGTCTGGTAAAAAGCCTAGGCTTATGACATCACACACAGCTCTCTCTCTCTCTCACTCTCATGAGAGTTTGCCGCCAAGAAGATGGAGGGGGAGTCATAAGAGGGCCAATAAGAGCTGCAGAGCTGGAGGTGTGTGTCTGTGTGAATCCAGGAAGTGAACAGACAGCAGCTTCAGCTGCCCACAGTTAAAACGGTTGCAGCCAGACTCAGTGGAGGGAGATTTCTGCAGCATATGTGGCAAGTACAGAATGACAGTATATATAAAATAATATGCAAATTAGTTGGAGATAAGCATCAGAATGGCAAAGATGTTTTTTTTACAAATAATGTGAGCTGACTGCAGTTCCTCTAAGATTTTAATCACACCCCTGAGTGACCTAACATTTTCATGGAGGTACTAAATGTCAGTTCCAAAGAAGGAAAGCCATGCAGCAAAGCAAGGTGTAGCATAAGGCTGCAGACAACCCAAAAGGCACTCAAAGTTGTTGTAAACCTCAGACAAGAAAAATGAACAAAGCATATCCCTCTATAGCAGGGATCTCCAAACTACAGCACTCCAGCTGTTGCGGAACTACACGTCCCATGAGGCATTGTAAAACGCTGACATTCACAGACATGACTAGGCATGATGGGAATTGTAGTTCCTGAACAACTGGGGGGCCGTAGTTTTGAGACGCCTGCTCTATAGTGTGTATTTGTCTCAATTAAAAGCGCTAAGTGTAATTTCTGTTTGCTGCCTCCTTCCTCTGCTAAAAGCATCAGTCATTATGGTCAAGTTTTCCTGACACAGACAAAACTGGTGACAGGGGAGGGATCTCCAGCTGATTGACAGTCTCAGCTTTTTTCCTGTGAGCTGTGTGGAGGGGGGGGGGGTCCCTTCCCTCCAATCGGCTCTCGAGGTCTCCTCACTGAGCTCTGCAGAGTGTAGCTCCGCCCCCTTTTTTTGACAGCTCAGAAAAGCTTTGTAAATTCTGCACTTTGAACAGATATAGAGAAGGGAAGATGGCAGATAAACTGGTACAACTTTCGTAGGAGGACTGGTTTCATCTCTGTGTATCACCTGAGGCCAGTCACTTCACTGGGTATATGTGTATGTAGTGTGTTTACAACCACTTAAAGGCCTGCAGTTGCAAGGGGTCATGGGAAAATGATACAAGCATCGATAAAAGGTTGGTAAATTGGGTCAACTTTCTGCTGCTGGTTATGTTTCCAGCCTGGCACAGCAGTTCATTACAGAATTTTATCTGCCGCCTACAGCTGCATACATAACAAACTAAAACGTCTTCAATAAATGACAACTGCCTGACTGTGTACCGACAATAGAGGCGGGTTTGTTTACGGGCTGGCGAGCCAAAGATGGTTTACTGCATGTTAACAGCTTCATGCTAAGGAAGTGTTGTGGTAAACACAGAGACACAGACATCTCCAGCATTCAATACACGTCTATCTGCAGACTGGCATACCAAGGATTATCTGTTCCCAGCCGGGTCTGTGGAGCACAAGTCGTGTCCAGCCAGCTGATCCCGATAACAGGGATGATGTGAGTACACAGAGCCGAAGTGACTGAGTACGGCCACTATCAATCACACCCTGCAAATAAAAAGGGAAAGCCATGGTGTATGGTCTTATTCCTATAACAGATCAACCTGATAAGAATTACAAATGTGTCAAAGAAAAACAAGGATGAAGCTATACTCAATTCCCATTCCTGTGCCAAGTGGTACTTGTAATTGGTTTCCATAATACAGTTTAGACCAGTGCTAACGGCGCATATCACCATTTAACCCAAGACTCAACGTCCCAGGGAATTGATGACCTTGGTCCCATCTATCGCTCTGTGGGAGTGTGCCCAATTTAATACTGGACGATCTGTGGATGTTTGTATGTCTGGATCTGCCTTCTTGGGGAGGCTTTGCGCCCCCCTTCTCTTCCCGCCTGGGGGGGGCTCCTGTGTCTGCCCCCAAGACTTGTATCATCTACTCACCACATTTATCTAGACCAGCGCCCACCCAACCAGTCCTGAGGAAGCGAGACACCTTTGCGAAACACGTAGACTTTCCAGAATGGAGTAACTATAGACATTTTACCTGATATTGATGTTTACACTATCAGCAACACAGCAATTCGTACACTGCTCAGCACTACTCCATGTTGACTGCATATCTCCATTTCTGGGTTGGGCATCGTTCTGGTATTGGATACTTTATGTATAGAAGGTGTTGCAATTACATTATATTTTTTAATTGTGATTGTAGGAGAAATAAAGCATTACAATTTTAATACTAGTTGCCTCATGTTGTGTCGATAAAGTCTTGTTCTGACAAACAGGGCTCCTATTGTTCTTTGTGTGTATAGATATTGGATGTGGCACGGTGGAGGTCCACCTAAATCTATTGCTTACAGATCTTATTTCAAGTCCTCTAGTGATTTTCTTCGTTGCTCATGTCCTTCCTTCACATCAATAAAAACCCTCATCCCCTTTCAGCCTTTGCCTAATGCCTGCAGCCTTCTTATCCTTCCCTCACACAGCACAAGTGACATACGACATCCCGCAGAGTCCCTATGGACATGCTCTATTTTTTATGACCGAGCCGTAAAACAGAATCTGTAGCCAATGCATCTGGCAGTTCTCCTTGCGGAATCCTTATTGCTGCTGGAAATTGTATTAACAGCCTTGACTCTAAGGCCTGGTTCGCACCTACGCAGGTTGCAGCTGATGCATTTGGTGAGTTTTTAATGCGTTTTTGTGAGTCGTCTGTTGTCATGCAGATTCTCCCACCTGAGCTGTGGATCTCCGCTGCTCCTCCAGAATTACCATGGGCTTCTTGGCTGCTTCTCTGATTAATGCTCTCCTTGCCCGGCCTGTCAGTTTAGGTGGACGGCCATGTCTTGGTAGGTTTGCAGTTGTGCCATACTCTTTCCATTTTTGGATGATGGATGGTTACTGCAGGCCTTTGGATGGGTTGTGGCTGATGGCTATTCCTAATAGATGAAGAGGTGTACTTATGTTGCCTGGCATAAGCTGCTATATACCTTATTAATGTGATATCATTGATAGTACTTATCCTCATCGGTTTGGTGAATATGTATCTAGATTACTGAACAATGTCCTTAATGTATTGGTGTCATTTGGATACATTTGGCACTACTAACTCAGGTCATATGAACAAATAGTGGTTTGAACATTTGGATCTTGAGATTGCGTTTTTGATTGTTGCCTCCCCCCTTTTTTTCTGGGATCCATCTACTGAGACTATTTGATGCAAGTTTTGCATGATCCCATTATGCTATAGGCATACCACAGCACACCATCGGATGTCTTCTGGCTCTAATTGGCGCAAATAGGCCATTTTTCTTTGCAGTTAAAATGTTTAGGTCCTGAGGAAGCAATATTGGTGAAACGCGTTGACCTGACATATCAGCAAAGAAATATTGTTCTAAATTTATGGCCTGCATCATTCTATAGGAGTACTGATGTTATGTTTTTATATCTTTACAAAATTATAACTTTTTTGTAATAAACATGAAATGTTTTATTAATGTATCCTTGTCCTTCTCTGGTATTAGTAAAATCCACAAGGTTTCTAGTATACAGTAAAACCTTGGTTTGAGAGTAATTTGGTTTGAGAGCATTTTGCAAGACAAGCAAAATTTTTAAATAAATTTTGTCTTGATATACAAGTAGCATCAAGTCACAACTGAGTATAAAAGAAAAGAGAGGCGCCTCTAAGTGTAGCAATATTGTTACATTTAATGAAGGTACAATATTTAGCAACTTACTGCTACACTTAGAGGCGCCTCTCTTCTCTTTTATACTCTGGAGCTCCTGCTGGATTTTGCTTCTAAACCCCTTGTGGAGGCTTCTATTTCTGGATGGACATTTTATGGTTACACAACCTATCACATTGCTATAATCTTTTTATATGGATTATAAACTGAAGGACTTATGAATAAATGGTTGTGGAACGACTTATTTAAGTTTCCATTATTTCTTATGGGGAAATTTGAAATACAAGTGCTTTGGACTGCAAGCATGTTTCCGGAACGAATTATGCTTGCAATCCAAGGTTTTACTGTATTTTCATTTCTGAAAACACCTTAACCAAAGTCTGTGATTCTACAAGTCAGGGATTCCAAATTCGGCTTCTAAAGTCTCTGAAGAAACTAATTATAAACTCCCTGGGACCTATACCTTCTAAAGATTCATGCTCATGCTTAAGACTTTAATCGCACCCCTGATGTGACCTAACCGTATTTCCTTGGAGGCAATAAAATGTCAGTTCCAAAGAAGGAAAGCCATGCACAGCACAGCAAGGTGTAGCATAAGGCTGCAGACAAGCCAAAAGGCACGCAAAGTGGTTGTAAAGCTCAGACATGAAACGTGAACAATGCATATCCCTCCATAGTGTGTACTTGTCTCAATTAAGAGCACCAAGTGTCATTTCTGTCTGCTGCTTCATTCCGCTGCAAAAAGCATTACTGACAAGTTTTCCTGACACCAAGACAAAAATGGTGACAGGAGAAACCAGCAAACATGCAGCAGAAACATATAAAAAAAAGCAAGCACTGATGCATTTCCATTGAAGTCTATGGAACCAAAAATGCAACCTGCCACGGGAAAAAAAAAAAAAAAAAAAAAAGAGTCCCTGACCCTTTCCAAACAACGCACTAGTGGAAAACGCAGAAATGTGAACATGACCCATAGGAAACCATGTTAAATGGACTGTAGTGCATTTCTGCGAATCTGAAACCGCACTGAAAAACGCATAGGTGCGAACCAGGCCTAAAGTAGTCCAATGTGTTTTCAGGGTCTGACTAGCACCATCTCCCTATACCCACTGCAGCTTCAAGCACACATTTGATATTGATAGGGAGTTTGCACAGCTTAAAATTGCATGAAAAGAGAGGTTATGGTCTTAGAGCAGCCCATAGGATTACTCAAATTTCTTTCCTTCCAAATTTATTCTGCTAGTAAGGGGGATCTGGGGGCAATTATACTCCAAACTTCTGTTCTGCCCTTAAAAACATCAGATCAAACAGATCGTTTGATTCAATGCTTTTCCAGGGCAGTAATGGCTTGATTTACATCCAGCAAAACCAGCAGTGACGAAATACTCCTTGTTTCTTAGACCATAGAGTTTATCAGGGTCGTTCTGGTCCACGATTATCTCTATGATCAGCTGGCAGAAACGTAGCTGCAGTTCTAAGCTCCCCAGTGGGACTAGAGAACCCAGGAAGACAGCAGGGGGAACCCCTTCACGCCGCCTTTAAAAGCGATCCAGGGGCTAATTAGCCGCTAGGATCGATTTTACATAAAAAGTCCACTGCCGGCTCTAAACAAGGACACTGGGATGATGCCTGTAGCTACTCTCTCTCCTTACTGGCTCAGGAGCTGTAGCGGGAGCCATTATCCTGTTGCTGTCAATCACAGCCAGCGAGGAGGGAGCAAGAGCGTGGCCAGGCTCGCATGAGTGCCCCCATAGCAAGCAGGGATTTATTTTTTAGAACAAACATGTTATGCTTTCCTGCTCTTCCAGCTTGCTATGGGGGCACTCAGCAGGGGGAAGGAGCCGGGAGTGCCTCTGAGAGACCCGAGAAGAGCAGGTAAGCATAACATGTTTGTTAATATAAAAACAAAGAAGAAAAAAAAAAAAAAACGTACCTTTCCTTTACTGGCCCCCATCCCTCGCCAGCACCAGCATCTTCTTATGAGTGCTGGTCTTCGGGCCTCTTCATTGTCCAGCTTGGGATGACGTAATTCCAGCACATGTGCAGGAGTCAATCATGCTGACACATGGGGACTGTGCCAGCAATGTGCACATCTCTGTTTATATGCCAGAGAATGCTGCCAGCAGGCAGGTAGGTGTATTTTTTTGCAGAAAAGAGACATTACTTGTCTCTTCTGCAAAAAAAGCCTGCCTGCTCCTAGTTTGTGACAGTGGAACTTTAGTTCCAATTTAGCTAAACAAGCCGAAAAAAGGAGCCGATTGGCTGGAAAGGACAGCTGCTACAGATTCTCACTGCACCAGTTTTGATAAATTTCCCTCATAGTGTTTTAGGAGTGCTGGCTATTTTTTCAACTTGATTCATATGGTGCCACTGTTGGCTGTGCTCTATTCTTTACTGACTGTTGGCAACAGGATGCTGAATATGCAGACATAGCTGCCCAGTGACAGGTACACTTTAAGAGGAGTCTTCGTGACTTCTGGTAGCATATGTATCATAGCTTGGATCTACACAGACCAGAGGGGAGGGCAAGAGGTGTCATGCTCCATGCATGTCCATGCAGTCAGAATGACTGCACTGTTTAGGTCATGTTTAATGTTCTGGTTGTTGAGGCTTTGTTCTGCAGGCCGCCTCTACATCTAGCGGTTTCTTATCAGGCAGCTGACGGCAAGCTTCAGCAGAGCCCGTCAGGCTGTCTCCTTCTCCCACTGGCCAGAGATTTCAGTCTATTGGGTGGGAGGGAGAGGAGGCGAGAGACTGACCATCTGACATAATGAATGTATTTATACATTAAACTTTAGCATACAGTAAATGAGGCTGCAGCTTATCAGACAGACATTTATCATGCGGACGCAGGGAAAGGGCCTCTCACTATTCAGGAACAATGCACATACACTGAAGATAAGACACACTGCAGCCTGGAATAACTTTCATGACAGCAATTATTTATTCACTAGGCAGAGAGGAGTCCTCATCCTTGTACAGTACAGGCTTCTTTAATACTGGCAGCATGAACCTGTGTTAATGTGTAATGTAAATACATGGTGCAGTTTACAAGGTCAGCGACGATGAAGGACGTTTGTTGGACATTAAAGAGGTTCTCTGCAGAGAGTTGCCCAGTCACTTGAGCCTTTAGAGCAGGGGTGTCAATGTCATTGCGGGCCACATCAGCAGTATGGCTCCCCTCAAAGGGCCAGATGTATCAGGAGTGCGCTGTGCACAGAGGGCAGAGTGCAGGGGCGCGCCGAGCGCAGGGGTGCGCCGGGTACACAGTGCAGGGTTCATGGGTGCGCCGGGTACAAAGTGCAGGGTTCAGGGGTGCGCCGGGTACAAAGTGCAGGGTTCAGGGGTGCGCCGGGTACAAAGTGCAGGGTTCAGGGGTGCGCCGGGTACACAGTGCAGGGTTCAGGGGTGCGCCGGGTACACAGTGCAGGGTTCAGGGGTGCGCCGGGTACACAGTGCAGGGTTCAGGGGTGCGCCGGGTACACAGTGCAGGGTTCAGGGGTGCGCCGGGTACACAGTGCAGGGTTCAGGGGTGCGCCGGGTACACAGTGCAGAGTTTGCTATGTACAGAGTTCAAGAGTATGCTACAGTGCCTTGAAAAAGTATTCATACCCCTTGAAATTTTTTGCATTTTGTCAGATAACAAACAAAAATGTAAATGTATTTTATTGGGATTTTATGTGATAGACCAACACAAAATGGCACATAATTGTGAAGTGGAGGGAAAATGATAAATGGTTACCAAAATGTTTGGCAATAAATATCGGAAAAGCGTGGCGTACATTTGTATTCATCCCCCTTTACTCTGATAGCCCCCAACTAAAATCTAATGGAACCAATTACCTTCAGAACTCACCTAATTAGTAAATAGAGTCTACCTGTGTGTAATTTAATCTCAGTATAAATACAGTTGTTCTGTGAAGCCCTCAGAGGTTTGTTAGAGAACCTTAGTGAACAAACAGTATCATGAAGGCCAAGGAACACACCAGACAGGTCAGGAATAAAGTTGTGGAGAAGTTTAAAGCAGGGTTTGGTTATAAAAAAGAATATCCCAAGATTTAAACATCTCACAGAGCACTGTTCAATCCATCATCCGAAAATGGAAATAGTATGACAACTGCAAACCTACCAAGACATGGCCGTCCATCTAAACTGACAGGGCGGGCAAGGAGACCATCAGAGAAGCAGCCAAGAGGCCCATGGTAACTCCGGAGGAGCTGCAGAGATCCACAGCTCAGGGGGGAGAATCTGTCCACAGGACAACTATTAGTCGTGCACTCCACAAATCTGACCTTTATAGAAAAGTGGCAAGAAGAAAGTCATTGTTGAAAGAAAGCCATAAGAAGTCCTGTTTGCAGGTTTGCGAGAAGCCATGTGGGGGACACAGCTAACGTGTGGAAGAAGGTGCTCTGGTCAGATGAGACCAAAATTGAGGTTTGCTTTTCTTCAGCAGGGACAGGGAAGCTGGTCAGAGTTGAAAGGAAGATGGATGGAGCCAAATACAGGGCAATCTTAGAAGAAGAACCTGTTAGAGTCTGCAAAAGACTTGAGACTGGAGCGGAGGTTCACCTTCCAGCAGGACAACGACCCTAAACATACACAGCCAGAGCTACAATGGAATGGTTTAGATCAAAAGCATATTCATGTGTTAAAATGGCCCAGTCAAAGTCCAGACCTAAATCCAATTGAGAATCTTTAATAAGACTTGAAAATTGCTGTTCACAGATGCTCTCCATCCAATCTGACAGAGCTTGAGCTATTTTGCAAAGAAGAATGGGCAAAATTTTCACTCTCTAGATGTGGAAAGCTGGTAGAGACATCCCCAAAAAGACTTGCAGCTGTAATTGCAGCGAAAGGTGGTTCTACAAAGTATTGACTCTTGGGGGCTGAATACAAATGCATGCCACACCTTTCACATATTTGTAAAAAAAAAAATTAAAAAACATTTATCATTTTTCTTCCACTTCACAATTACGTGCCACTTTGTATTGGACTATCACATAAAATCCCAATAAAATAAATTTACATTTTTGGTTGTAACATTTCAAGGAGTATGAATACTTTTTCAAGGCACTGTAGGTATAGAGTTCAAAGGTGCTCTGTGTACAGGGTTTATATACAGTGTGCAACCCCAACCACCCCCTCACCCCCAAAAGCTTCCTCATATCTCTACTCTCTCCTACCTTGCCCAGCTCTAGAACCTTCCTGTGTAGACAGCTCCGCTACCCGTGTATTTGGCTCTAGTACCTCCCTGAAAAACTGGGTTCAAAACTGGGTGTGAGGACCACATGACAAGGCTTGGTGGGCCAGATTCAGCCCTTGGGCCTTGTGTTCGACATATGTGCTTTAGCGTAAAGTCATCTGAATAGCTGAATACAGGTAAGTGAATTAGGGAAACATTTGCTTTGTTGTGAGCTGCAGCACCTGTTACTGAAATCCCATCACGCCAATTCCTTCCATCTTGGTTTGGAAGAATCCTAAAGTGCACAGAACCATAGCATTCAGGAATACTCAGCCTAAAACGACTACTACACTAATGGTATTAACCAACTGTTCCCCTTTTGATAGGTTCCATCACTTGGCCCTTTCATTAAATTGACCCTCACAGCACAGGGTCCACTTGTAGCCAAAACCATACCTTCTTCAAACACCAAGTATTGAAAAAGCCATACAGGTTAATTACCTGTTTCCTAAACCACATGCATGGATTCCTCCTGCCAGCCCTTGAATCCTGTTATGATGTACAGTACACAAGCCAGAGGGAGGAACCACTGCATGCAGCTATCAGTAGTCCCGAAGGGGCCGATGGGTGAAAACACAGAACACAGGGGTGAATGCAAGTGTCTGACACACTAATAAGTTCATTCATAGCACAGGTGGCTACTTTATGAATACTTAGAGCATACACAGGGCAAGAGTTGCCAGAGCAATCTGCAGTGGGATTAAATGCCAGACTAGAATTTTTCTGACAGGGCAAAGGCAGGATGGTCTGTGACACTCCAAATAGGAAAGACAATGCAGTGTGGCAGAGGCCTGTGAATCTCAAGACTGGCTGAACAGAATAACAGAAGCAGACAACAGATACTTATTACGAAAGGTATTTAGAGGTTTGCCATCAGATCTAATATAACAGGGTAAAACAATTGTAGTCAGGTGCCCTGCAGGAGACACTCGACCGTAGCGGCAATGCAGATGGCGGAGAAAGTAAGGAGGAACTTAGTTCCTCTATGGTTTCCACGGTCACAGTGGGGCAGGAATCCCATTGGATGACGGGGCACCATCTATTTAAGACCCTGGCTCCTGAGCTTGGAGTGCTTTTGGTTGGTGGGGCCAGCATAGGGACAGGAACACAGTCTGTCAGGGACAGTGGAAGCAATAGGGATAGGTTCTGGTGGCGTAGAGAGAGAGAGCAGGGCCTATGTCTACCTCTACAGGAAGCCTTCCTTTGGGTCAGGCTGGCCAAGACGCACTTTGCTGCTCATGACAGACGCTGTTGGCATCTAGGAATCTCCTATCTGCTGGGGGTATCTTCTGCTCAGTAAGTGGCCCCAAATGGGTGAGCTTCCCACTGGGTCTGTTTGTACTGTTGATTTGGCAGTTACAATACGACGTTCCTTGCATATCATATGTGTGTATACTGCTTGCCACACCCCGCTGCACCTACCCAACACAATGATTGCATACATCATACTTCGTGAGGCCTGTGACTACTCAAACAATTATGAAAAAGGATCAGCAGCAAGTGACCACTCGAACAATTATGGAAAGGATCAGCAAAAATCAAATAGCAGTGGGTCATAGCTTACTGCAACAAATGATAAAGGCCACACATGATTGCCCACACCCAGCAGCAAGTAAAGAGAGTCCTGTACAAGTCACTATAGTTGTGTAACATTATCAGGCCATTCATAGTAGACAAACTCAATCACTAAAATTTCATAAAGGATTTAATATGGTAATGTAATTTTATAGTAATTTCCAAGCATAAAAACTGCACTGCATAAGTCTTGAAACCGCTATACATCAAATATAATACATGGCCCATTAGTTCGAAAGTGATATCACAGGCGGTATGCAGTTTGGAATAAATGTATACTGTATAAAGAAATTATTAACCCACACTATGAATATTTTAATGGCAAACAAATGGGGAAATAGTAACTAAGAAAAACATGATGATGAACGTGATGAACTAATAATTGAAAAAAAATCTTTAAAAAAAAAACTCAGGTTGCTGCTGTTATGCTATGTAAAAACAACTAAAGAAATTTAAAAAAATCCCCACCTACCCGATGGGTAACAGCACTACCTGTACACTGTAATCAAATCCTCATAAAAACTTAAATATTGTGTTCATTCATAAGTCAATGTGCTATTCCGGTGACAGTCCCACTTCTTCACTACAGTGCTCCAAACACAAAGACAGGGACGTTCACGTATTTCTAGTGCCGGAAGTGCCCACCCAATGCATTTCATTATCGGAAATTACTCCTGATGACATTAAGTCCTATGTCGAAACCTGTTGGGTGAGTGTTGACGTCACTTCCAGCACAAGAAATGTGTGGCAGCCATCTTTAATACTGGAATCTAATGCTTTTCTAAGGCAAACATCCTTTAAATTCTAAAAGCATTTATTTCACATTAAAAAGAAAAACAGCTATACTTCTCACTAAGTTGGCTATCCTCCTCTCTTCTCTCTCTGGAGAATCCCTTCCTGATATAAGCTGGAACCACCATTTATATTCAAAGAGAACGAAAAATCATTTGGAGTATAAGGAAGCCATACCATCTTGGATATAACTACGCATGCTGGTTTTGACACTCCTGTTGATGCAAGGAGTCAAAACTTTCTGGTGAGTGTGGTGTGAAGTCTGTGTACCAGGTCTTCTGGCGTAAGCACACAGTGGAGTACACCCTGTCCCTGTCTTTGTGTATAGAGCACTGTAATGAAGGAGTGGAACTGTCGCCTGAATAGCACATAGATTGCATTGGTTTACAGTAATTGAGATCACATTTTGACTTTTATTACAGACATGATTTATGATTGCACATGATTTTGATAAGACTTATGATTGCACACGATGTTTATGTGAATTTGATTACAGTGTATAGGTAGCGCTGTTACCCATAGGGTAAGTAGGGATTGCCTGAGTTTAGAATAAATCGTTTTAGAATATTAAGCTATATTTACACTATACAGCAGCATTTCTGGAAGTGAATCTGCCTGACGGGCAAAAATTAAGGATTTGCAAGGCTCAGCCCACTGCACTGAAATGAGGGATAATCCTCCTTTTTCTTGGATATGTGAAGGAATGAGACATTTGAATACCTTAAGTTCTAAGGAGGCCTTACTGTGCTACGCACTATTTCTGTTGGAGGGATTTCAGATTGCTTTAGTCCCTTCTCACCGTAATCTAAGGTCTCAAAGAAAGTAATACTATTTTTTTTTTTTGCCCAAATATTTAGAAGCTAGATCCTACAGTTACTGCCGAAAGGGGGCTGTGCCTCGAAAAACCTAACATCACCCTTTTGTTCTCCCAAACTTAACTTCCTGCATTCTTCACACCAACAAATTACCCCTACCTGTGATATTTTCACCTTTACTGGGGAGCCTGCCCTCTTAATATTAGTTCCCAGCCTAAGCAAAAATATCATCGGATTTGCTTACAAAGTCTTTCGCGTCATTCATTCACAAATATAAAGTTGGTGTTACTTACAGAAGAGGAACTTCCACAATCAGATGGATGAGACAAAAGAGCAATTCCTCCAAAAGATCTTCTACGTCAGACTCTGTGAGAAAGAAACAAATGGCATGATTGTTATGAAGGTTTTTACTTATGGCAGCATACTGGAATAAAAAAAGGTCTAAACTGTAATTTGACCAATTTAGTATCTCAGTTATGGCTGGTGGCCTCCGGCTTTTTATGTCTCTTGAGAACAAGCAATGAGATCTCTGCACTTTAGATCCCAGTTCCACTCATCCATCATGACCAAGACAAAGCAGTCTCACCCTCTAGGAACTTTAGTGTCAAGGCAACATTTCAAGGCCAAGCAGAACCTCTTCATCAAGCATCCGATGACCCGAATGGGCTATATATTATGACGGGAGGTCCTCGGTTTACGGCACTCTATTCAAGTCAATCGGCATAAGCAGCTCCAAAGAAATTGTCATTGGAATAGGCTGTAAACACCAGAGAAGACCGGGGCTCTGGGACTATATCGTTAATATATAAAGATACAGCTGCCCTTAAATTGATCCCATACATCTCTCTCTTTTGTGCTAGTAATCCTGCAAATAACACTCTTCTTGTCCATTTTCCTCTACATTCATTTTCCCACTATGTGTGGAGGGAACCCAGGATCGTCACCTGGGCTGGACTTCCAATATGTCTGCCTTTGTACATCTCTATTACTAGGTGGATAGATGAGATTGGTAAAATAGTTTTTGCTGTTCTTTCAACTCACAGAAAGGGCAGAGGACACTGCATTATTGTTAAGATCAATAGGCATTTTCTAATCTTTGGCCCATACATAAAGAATTTAGAGCGACGCAAAAAAGCACTGTGAAACTTTCCCCTGCAGTCGGAAAAACACATCGGGTGCCAGTGTTCATAAACTCATCCAGGCTAACAGAAGTAAAATCAGAACAGAGAAAGAGGAAATGCCACACAGTGGAACACAGCTTCCGTACTAAGTGGTGTGAAGATCCATTTCAGTCTGGCTCCTCCAGGCCACGCCCCTCTGATGTGTTTTACCGCGCCCACGGGGCTTAAATGTCTTATATGATTAAGCCCAGCAGATGGGGCGAAATGCATCAGAGGGGGGTGGGCAGGAGAAACTGCGCCAGTCGGTATTCACACCACATAATACGTAAGTGTTCTGGTGTTTCTGCTTTCTGTGTTCCTATTTCCTGAATTTGCTAAAAATATTCTTATAGTAAAAAAGAAAACTAATGCAGACACCACATTTTAAAAAGAACTAAAAACTGAATTTTAAAAAAATGGGAGCAGGCAAGCTTTTTATTGTAAAATAGACATGCAATGTCTCTTCTGCAAGAAAATAAAACGTACCTGTCTGCCTGTAGCCCTCTTTAAAATCTACACTGAGCTATGCATGCGCAGCTCTGTTTACATTTCGGCTTGGTCCTGTGTGTCAGCATGTGCGGGACTTACATCATGCCACGTTGGCCAACCAAAACAACTGAAGATCTGGCACCTGGAAGATGCTGGCAAGGGATATTGCAGGCGTTGGACTGCTGAAGCAGAGGTAAGTATTGCAGACTTGAGTTCTATTTTAAGGGACTGGTACGCTCCAACATATTACATTTTTGTTTTTTGGTTTAAATACACATTAAAGTTAACCAGAAAAGCTGGTGAGTGCTTTCTTAATGGCCACCAAGGTAATCTCAGCACTGAGGTACATAACAGCAGTTGAGGCCTGACCCGAATGTCAGGAAAAGTCAGGTCCAAATAAAGTGCAACGAAGTCAGAGAGTTTAGAGCAAAAGAAGTTCCCCTAGCGGACTTTAAAGGCACATTTTTTAAGAAAATATTTTAAAAAAAAGGTATGTAAAGTAGATAACAGTTTATTAGTTACAAAAAATAATCAAGTGAATCACATAGTTACAAAGTTAAAAACAAGGAATGCATTTCCATAAATATAGAAGTTGATACCAATACATGTGCACCCGACGCGTTTCGGAGTTACTTATGCCTCCTTCTTCAGGGGTGATTGTAGGGTTTGCAACAAGAATTTTCTATATGGGAAATAATATGTATAACATAGACATGATGAGTGCACAATAAAGGAACGTAAATACAAAATCTATAGTTGTATGAGTCTGTATACATACACATTCATTTCTCTATTTACACTTACATTGGTATCTACGGATATAGGTTGTGCATTCCAGGACAAATTAAAAGAAACATAGATATGTTGACGTACTGCCCATCGGACACGCTCCCTGGTCGTAGTATGTAGAGCTTTAGTGAAGTATAGCAGGAGTATTCACATAGCCACTGTCAAGGTGGAAGTAGAGACGTATAAATATATAGGGTGGTTTTATTCTTCCTTCCAGTAGGAAGAAAGGCCCAAGGTTAGCGGGCATATGACAGTTTAGATCTGAGGTCACACTGGGGCCAAATGTGTATCCTGTAAATCATGAAGATATATATATATGTAAGGATGTGCATACATATGGATAATTAAAGTAGTACATGGAAAATCCAAAAGCTGTATCCTACCTGGTCCGCCTACAATAATGGGGGGCAGTAACTGGTGGTAAATATGGATCAGATGTGGTTCAGAAAGCTGGAGAATCAACATAGAAATGGGAAATATATTAAAACCCTGGTTGGTGAGAGGGAGGGGGGGAGGGGGGGGGGGGGGAAGAGAAAAGGGGGGGGGGGGGGGCAGGGGAGGGGGGGAGGGAAAGGGGGGGGGGGGGGAAAGAGAAAAGGGGGGAGGGGCTGGGGAGGGGGGGAGGGAAAGGGAGGGGGGGAGGGGAAGGGGGGGGGGGGAAAGAGAAAAAAAAAAAAAAAAAAAAGGGGGGGGGGGAAGGAAAAGAGGGGGAGGGGGAGGAAAAGAAAGGAAAGGAGAAGGAAGGAAGGCAAGGAACAGAAAGTAGAAGAGGGGGAGGGGGGGGGGGGGGGGCCGTTCGGAAGGAGGGGGAGGGGAAAGAAAAAGAGGGGGGAGGAAAGCAAGAGGAGGAAGGGGAAAGGGAAAAAGAGAGAGAGAAAATGTAGTGGGTGAGAAGGCAGAAAAGAAAGATGTATGACATCTAGATAGCATAAATGACTAGTGATTTCAATGAGGAAGGATGGATCACCAAGCATATCATAAGAGAAGGGAAAGCCCCAGAACATAGTAGATAGCGGGTGAAGCAAATATAGTATGATAGGCAACAGGCAGGGTTTACAACCAGTGACTTCAACATAGGGATCCATGTCAATAGGTAGGGGATAAGTTACTAACCAAGTGTCACAGCACCTCGCACCAAGAGCGTCCTGTCTGCAGCAGATGACGCCTGGTGTGGGCTGGAGCCGAATATATAAAGCCCTCCCCACCTATCAGCTGTTGATGGAGGAGATACAACAGCTGATTGTGGTGAGGGAGGGACGGATACACTAGGACTGGCCCCCCGGGTGGAGCGCGCGCCGCCAGGCATCCACAGCGCATGCGGACGCAGACGTC
Organism: Aquarana catesbeiana; assembly: GCF_042186555.1. Classification (NCBI taxonomy): domain Eukaryota; kingdom Metazoa; phylum Chordata; class Amphibia; order Anura; family Ranidae; genus Aquarana; species Aquarana catesbeiana. The sequence continues at coordinate 60,433,795 of NC_133324.1, read as the reverse complement.
GTGAGGCGTGGCCACGCCCACTGCACCCGCCGGCACGTCTGGCTTCCCCAACGGACTGCGCATGTCCGCTGGGGTCGCAAGATGGAGGACAGATGATTCTGTACCTCACACAGCGCCACCATGAGTCCAAACTTCGCTCAGGCGGCTCTTTTCGTGCCGGGCGGATCACAGATCATAATGTGAAGCTAATAAGTAATAAGTCAAAGCATAAATTAATGCAACTGAACAGGGGAAAAATAGTATCACATCTTTTGCTATCACAGGGAAGCAGGGCCGATAGGCAGTGCGGTACGGGTTAGGAGTGAAACCCGATGGAGGAAAACATTTCAAACATGACAAAATAGTAATTATGTACAGATATTAATTCGAGGGCAAGTTATACAGATAGAGTGATATCAGGTTATATGCATATAGTCCAGAAATCAATAACCTAGAGTATCATACAATATACATAATAGAAAGCAACATTACAATACATGACCTAGAGTGGCATACTGTATAATATAGAGACTGTATGTCCCATAGTATAATTAGGATTGCCCCTATATGCGGGTCAAGGGGGGGGGGCCCCAATATGTAATAGTCGGGCTCGATTACTGTAACGAATGTTGGGTACAATGATTTGAGCGCTGCCTTCTCATT